>NW_027526385.1:40667789-40718547 GCF_048455015.1 Haemaphysalis longicornis | reverse complement strand
CGGGTGACGATTCGCGGTCGTTCGCCGTCGAAGCAACGAAGCTTTGAAGTTTTTATAGTAACTATCTACTCACTTGCCGCACTCGCCTTAATACACCATTTCACCTAATATATATATTCTCGCTTCGTGTTTATAAATGATTGCAAGGTACATGCGTACTGACAACCTCAACTGACGCTTACAAAAGTAGAGGTGACATTGCTTTATTATTGCAGTCCTTTGATGAACCTAAAGTTTTCTGTAAAGCCTGCATGCCCGGTTCTTAAGTATTCTTTAGAGCTCTCTCTAATATGGAAACACCACCACAGCATCTGAGAAGTCACCCACTCTTCTTATGAAGGCAAGGTAGACGCAACACACACAAAAAACAAAAACATACCGTTTACAGCGACGCTCCCATGGAGGACGAACGCCAATGCGGCGATGACCACAGCGAACTTCATGGCTCGATAGAATGGCTACGGGGGATTAGAACGACAAGGTTGGTTTCAGCCTTTAAATTCACCTGGAAAGCACTTCTTTATCATTTCACACGTGCATGAGAGCGTCTGGTGCCGAGGCTTCATGCAGGTGGGATGTGTCGGTCAACATCCACTCCTATAGACTTTGTGAAAAACCCGGGACTTTGTTGATTAGATTTCGTGGGTCGGAAATGGGTTAAGAAAATAAAATGTTTTCTTTTTTCCACGGTGCAAACTTCCCGTAAAAGCAGGGCATCTTCTTACAATAGATAACAGTCACGGTATGAAGCGGGAGTGTTAGGCCAGTTCCGCATTCCCGATTAGACAACTGAGAGCGCGGAAACACGGCATAGCGGCCTTATTCAGTGCCAGTCCAATTTTCCCAAAGACAGCAAGGTAGACTTCTGGAGAAACTATGATTAAAGTATGCAAAGATTCATGCTAATTTGCTATGTATTTTGTGGGATTTCGGCTAAAAGCACAGCGTTCGTGCGATATATCTCAGGAAAAACTGGGTTGTCTAAATCCATTTTTTATGTATCACAGTCGATTTGTTACTTGTCTGTTGTTTATTTTCGCAGTGGATAGAAATTCCTGTGTTCGTTCAGCCACGTTTCGTCATACTGCGGCTTTCGTTTGCGAGCGTGTACACCTAGCGTGAATACGCAATATAAATGTGTGTTCTTTATATAGAGCGTATATGTTTTGTATATGCGTGTATGCAGTCAGGTCTTTTCTTTCTTGTTGTACGTAGTTCCAAGTATTCCCCGTGCTTATAATAACCACGAACCCACGTCTCCAGTCACCCTGATCATCCCTGGATTTCTATGCTGGGCTTTAAAACTGGCAGCGTCGCACTCACATGCTGGTGTAAGTACGAACGGTAAGCAGTAATTGTATTCATGTACACCGACCCATGCGATTCGTAACCTTTGTGAAGGCCTTCACACATACTGCTGTCAGTGTTCTTGAAAGGTTCAGTGTCTAGGTCTATGCAGTGTCTTTGTCCCATAACGCTGACGCGGCATTGGATCTGGGAACCCTCGGGTTGCCCGATCGTTTTCTCCTGTAGTTCATTTCTTCACAGCGCACGTTAAAGATCCCCAGGTGGTCGAAATTAATCCGGAGCCCTCCAGTACGCTGAGCTTCATCGCCTGCGTTGCGTTGGCGCTTTGCGTTGGCACAATCAATCAATCAATCAATCATTTCTTCACGGCGCTCCAATTTTGTTTGATTGCAGCCTCACTGCTATTCATTATCTTTTACCTCACCTATTCCCCCTTTCATTTTCTCTCCCTTGCTGTATATTCACTTCCACCTGATGTAGCAAGCCCCACCGGTAATGGGGCTAATTTCTTTATAATCCATTACACATTTCTAATTCTCGCACACTCCACTATGGGTAACTATTTTCTTGTTCAATGACCATGAAGGAACAATTAAGAGGGGTGAAACGAAAAACTAGCACGTAATTTTTTTACCCGAGCAAAATAAATCCGGCGAAAGTAATACTCCACGCCCAGGGTTCAGGCTGTAAAGGTTTCGGAACCAAAAAAGGCCGCCGGTGCGGGAAATCCTGAGACCGTTGCGGAATCGAGACCGCAGACGATGTGATTGGCCAAGGCGCAGGCACCATGGCGGAGACAAAACGGCATGGTCTTAGGCTTCAAGGCTGTCATTACAAAACCGACGCTGTCGAATGCAGAGACCATATTGCATGACAGACAGAAAGATGGGGGTTGGTAAACTAATTATACAAGATTGATTAGTAATGAGGTTTAACGTGCCCCCTCTACACAGGCGATGAGGCGCGCCGTAATGGAGGGCTCCGGATTAAGTATGACCACCTGGGGATTTTTAACGTGCGAGGAAATCTCGAACACAAGGGCGTTTTCGCTTTTCGCCTCTATCTAAAAATTGTCGCCGCGGCCGGGAATGGAACCCGCGTCCTTGTGCTCAGCTGAATATAACTACTTTCGACAGATTGGTAGTTGTGACCCCAACAATGAGAGAAAAATCCGCCGAAAATAGGAACGCGTTGGGGAGCACTGCGCAAGAACTACCAAATAAGTCGAAGTAAGCTACTGCTGTCACTCAAAAGAAAAATCTACAACCAGTGCATACTGCAGGTAATGATACACGGAGCTGAGACTTGCCGCCTTACTAAACAACTAGAAAGCAAACTTAGCTCGGTTCAACGAGCCATCAAATGAATAATGTAACGGGTAACACTCGGGGACAGGAAACGAGCTACGAGGACCGGACAACAAACTAGAGTAGGATATATCATAGTTCGAAAGAAGCAAAAGAACTGGACTTGGGCTCGCCGTGTGGTGAGACGGACTGACAGCCGGTGGACAATGTAGTGTAAATGAATGGATACCAGGAGATAGGTTCAGAAGAAGGGGAAGGCCATTATTCTTATGGGGGCATGAAATTTAAAAAATGGGGGTAAAATGTGGACTTGTACACTGCAGGGCTGGGACGGTTGGTGGTTAACGGGAGAGGCCTTCTTTCTGCAATGGAACGAGAATGATGATGATGATGATGACTATGATGATTATGATAATAATTTGCAACAGAGCGTTGGGTGGCGAGGCTTCAGCTGGGATGTTTTTGTCAACACCCGCAGGCATTGTAGAAACCCGGAACAGGGAAGGGAACGGGTAAACAAAATAAAATGCTTTCTTTTTTCCACTGTGTGAATTCCTAGCGAAACCAGGTCATCTTCTTGCAGTAGATAAAGTTCAGTTCCCCGTTCCCAAATAGGCAACTCAGATGGCGTGATCACGGCACAGCTACCTTATTCAGTGCCTTTCAATTTTTTTGTGAACACCCCAAGGTAAAATTATGGAAAACCTATGGTGAAATTCTCATGCATTCTTTTTCATTCATGCTGACTTGGAATTTCTACGTGTAAAAGCGGCTCCATGACAGCGGTTCCGCATGATATTGTTGGAAAACCAGGAGTATCTCAATGCATTTTCTGGTATCTTGGTCGATATGTCACTTGCTGGTTGTTTTTGCAGCGGAGGAAATTCCCTTTGTATTTTATCCACGTTTTTTGTATACTTCGGCTTTCATTTGCGAGCGTGTCTACATACTTAGCGTATATGCCCAATATATGTGTGTTCTCTATATACGTACCGAGCGTATGTGTCTACTATATATGCATTTATGCAGTCTCGTCTCTTTTTACCTGTGGGATCTACTTATGTGCACGTAGTCCAAAACCAGTCCACTTTTATCGGGACCTCATACCCAAACCTCTGCTTACCATGACTTTTCACAGATTTCCATTCTGGGCGTTAAGTCCCGAAGCTTCACCCTCACATGCTGGGAGTACGAAATACACAGTGGAATTGTATTCATAAACACAGATAAATTTGATTCATCAGCTTTGTGAAGGCCGTCCCATATATTTTCCTCAGTGTTCTTAAAAGGCCTATAGCCTCTTCCGTACGGACAGAGTTAACACACCGCTGTCGCGGGGTTGGGGACAACAGCTTTGTTGACTTTTCGAAATGATTTTGGGTTGTCCGAGGTTCCTTAAGTTGAGGGGTGGGGAACTCAAGCCCTTTTCTCCCGTAATTAGTTTCTTCACTCCGCTACAGTGTTCTCATCTTTTAGCCTCCCTACTAGCTATTAGCTTCTACCACATCATGTATTTCTTTTGCTTTCGCCTTACTGTAATCACGCCCTTTGAAATAGCAAGGCTCACCGTAACGAAAGGTAACGTTTTTCGCATCCCTAAAACCTGCCTTCCCCTCTCTCTTTCTCTCTCTCTCTCTCTCTCTCTCTCTCTCTCTCTCTCTCTCTCTCTCTCTCTCTATCTATCTATCTATCTATCTATCGCATTCTCTCTCATCACTTTGGGTAAGCATTTTCTTTTCAATTGACCTCAAAGAAACTCTTAGAGGGGATGATATGACAACGCAGCACATAATTTATTGAGTTGAGAAAAACATTGGGACAAAAGTCGCAGCTCAGGCCCACGGTGCAGGTGGAAAAGGCCTCGGAACGGGAAGAGGCCGCTGGTTCGGGGAATTACGAGGCGGTTTTTGACGCCAGAACTCAGACCACGTCATTGGCCATGGAGCAGGCAGCATGGCGGAGACGAAACGGCGGGACCTAAGCCTTCGCTGGCCGCCATTGGAGATTTGCGTCCGTGGATACGGAAAAGAAAAACCAGAGGAGATAAACTGAAAACTGAAAACTGAA
Organism: Haemaphysalis longicornis; assembly: GCF_048455015.1. Taxonomy (NCBI): domain Eukaryota; kingdom Metazoa; phylum Arthropoda; class Arachnida; order Ixodida; family Ixodidae; genus Haemaphysalis; species Haemaphysalis longicornis. The sequence continues at coordinate 40,713,865 of NW_027526385.1, read as the reverse complement.
AAGAAACTGCTTCTGCCAGAGGCAGACACCATTTTTCATTACAGGTCCGGAAGATGGGGTTGTTATCCAACCAGACGAGACAAACCTTTGCTACTAAGACATGGCAGCAGTTCTATTCTAAGCTCAAGCATAATTAATGAACTATCTTGAAGCCAACACCTTGAGCAATACAGAATTTCTTTTTTGCAAGCTTCCGGATAATGAACTGATACGCAGGCTCAGATACTAGTTTTCTTCAAATATCATTTTATTTATCCGTCACTCCTCTCATTACTGTTTGTCACTAATTAACTCTAAGATGCACCAAAAATGCTAGAACTTTCTGTTTTATTTTGTTTTAAAATGTTGTTTTGTTTTATTGTAGATTACAAGTTAGGGTTTATCTGTCATAGCCGTTCAATGATGCCTCTCCACAAGTGTACAGGATAATTCTAAAAAATATTTACCTACGTCGGTCTAACCAAATCGGCTGGAGAGATTTCTTTCTTGAAGTTTCGCCCAGCAGCAAGTGTTTCCGCATTGACCAATGAACATGCGGCCACAAGCGCTCCGAAATTGTCGTAAACAAATCTCCAGTTCCATCTTGTTTTCGCACGGATGGAGCTGCAGCTTCATCTGCAAAAGAACGCGAGGGGCTTATCGCAAAACATTTCGTAGAGTTTTATCTCCGTAGCACCGGGTACGAAAAGGGGAATAGATTCATGCTGACAAAAATCAAACCATGATTGTTGCAGGAACACCAAGAACGCTTTTACTTTTAAGGCGGTATTCTTATTACGATTGCATCTGGCTGTTGCATCCAATGCTATCTGAAGGAACTTCGAAGATATCGCGGCTACCTTTTAGTAATTTCTCGCCGGGAGTTACGGCTGCTCGAATTGCTCTTTTATCACTTTGGATCAGAGTTGAACAGTCTTGTCAATGTGATAGTGAACACAAAGAAACAGTTCCCGATTAGTACTAACTGGACAGAATATTTTTGCAGAATACTGAATGCTTAGTCGTACGAGTACTGCGATGTCCTAAGAGTACTGAAAATTCTTTGTGAAGTGTACGAGAACCCTCTGCCCACCGTTCGTGGCATGATCACAAGCGTGCTCTTCTCTTCAACACTTCACACGAGCCAGTTCACGCGAAGCCGATTGCCGGCGGTTCTAGCGCGCCTAACGTGGTCCACTTCGTGATGAATGTGAAAGGCGGAGGCCAAAACGAACCGGGCCTGCCAGTCATAAAGACATGTCAGCGGCAAGTTCGAAAATCCCTGTCAGGTGCAACAGCCCGGTCTCCGACGAAGGGAGTGGGGCCGACAGCTCTGGTGTTTCTCCAGTGTTGCACCACTAGTGGAAGCTTCGCCAATTTTTGGCCCAAATACTAACTTACGATCATTTTAAATTATCGCTGCTACCTTTCAGCAGTTTTTTGTCGGTAGCTACAATTTCCAGAGCTACCCTTAATTTTTTATCACTTCGCAACAGAGTTGAATCATCTGGACAGTGGGATAGCGATAGCGAACAAACAGTTCCCCAACAATACTAACTGGGCAGAAACATTTGCAGAATACTGGATGATTACTCGTAATAGTAATGCAATGTCCCAAAATGGAGCATGTGGCGTTACAAGTGCACAACTCTATGCTAACTGTTCGGTGGTTCTTACCGTGTTGAGCGAAGCAGCCGAGGGTGGCAAGAGTAGTCAAGGCAGCTAAAGTGAGCAGCATTTTATTGACAGTCTGTTCTCCCTACAACTTGTGCGTAAAACTATAGCTTTCTGCCGAGCATACACAAGCCGTATGACTGTGGGTAAAACGACGTGGCAGCGGGCGGTCGTTCCCCGTGTATGAGCGCATAAGCACGTGGTCATTGCTTGCTTGCGATGTCATACTGAAGGCAGCACTTCCGTGTGTGGGATTTCTTCGGGCTGATGTAATAGGAATAGATCGCGGAATCTGGTTCCCTATGCGCCCCGGAAAATACACAAGGCAGCGCTACGAAGCTCTGCCGATAAACATGGCTTTTAAAGCAAAGCAGTATATGGCTATGCTACCGTAGATTAAACATCAAGAAACTCCAGGTGTGTTTGAAGCTGGAGGCGTTGAGTAGCCCGAGGTGTTCCAAGGCACCCGCTTTTACTGGGCGGGGACGAAAGAAAATCACCAGTAGCGCAACACGTAGAAGACAAATCAGAGCTCTCGCTTCCACATACACGTCCTCAAAAAATATAATTTAAAACTTCAGCCATGATGGTTTCACATATATTTTCCCCGATCTTAATTTCTCTCTCCGATCCGCGAACTACGCGCCCCGTGAGTAGTTCGGGCGTGTTTCTCTGGCCATGTACCAGGCCAGGCGTCAAGCCGCAAGTATGGCGGCGTGTCGTTCGAGTAATCCGGAAAGGAGGGTCGGGGACGGAAGACCTATTCGTGTTCGAATTACGGACTTTCTTATATATAAACTTCCCTGGATCATGAACGGACCAAATTGTACCATTTGAACAATCCATAAATCTGAATAACTCAATTTCAAATTAACAATCTTTCATTGCATGTTTAACTCATCAAAACGTCCCGACAGAGGTCTTTAAGTTCTTTCGCAGTTACAATACAGAAGTTTTATTCGATGCTCGAGATCGGGGCGCAGTTCTGTATCACAGCCGTTTTTGTGAATTATAATTACGTGGTCGTTTATCCCGCCAGTTTAACCAATAAAGTCCTGAGGCACTAGGAATAAGTTGTAAGCTTTTAAAGCACAATGTCCTTTCCTTACATCAAGTCAAGAGCCAGTATACTACAGCGGCGGGCCAGGCAGATGCAGGCTGAAGCGGAGACCTCGAGATAGGCCCGGTTGTGGGGGTGTTCTCTTCGATTAGGCCGCAGCTTTTGGATCGTACGCTTTGTGAACGCGTGTCCCCATGGAAAAGACATTGTTTTGCGCCTCCCTTTCCATCTTCCTCGGCGTAGGAATATCTAATTGACTCATTCGACCCAACCGAGGGCTGTGCATGATACAGAAAGCTCCAAATATAAGCACTGTTGTTTGCTAACAGTGAAATATTAGTCCATCCGAATACCGAGTTTGATGTCTCAACAGCGACATCCCCTGTTGTTTAGTTATCGCGCAATACAATTATATTCAGTAGCGCGTTTAAAGGAGCCATGAAGAGAAAACACAAGTTTGGTTCATTCAAAAGATTGCCTCGTTAGAATCATACTGACACCACTTTTAACGTAAACTTCGCTCAAATAAGCTACATAATTAGGAAAAACGGGAATGGTCATGCGACCCACCAGCTCATTTCCCGCAACAGAACCTGTGATGTCACATGGGCTAAGCTCTGCGATTGGCGGAGGCTGGCAGAAGCAGACGCAAATTAGGTAGAGCTTACAAACTAGACGAACGAGCGATTTGCGCTTAAATTTAGGGCACATTCTTTACAAAGCAATAAGAATGATGGGACAAGCAGTGGAAGTTACGAAAGCACATGTAAACATAGAAGTACTGATGCGTTCTGCTGTTCGTACTGCGCACAGCATGCTTTGGTTTAGCTGCACAGCACTACGGGGCTTGGGGTTGTCTCAGACGACACTGGCCGATTGACGCAAGCAACGGTGTCTTACGTGACCCCATTTGTCGAGCGAGCACTGTTTCAGGGAACGAATATTTTCTCCCAGAACAAAAACAAGCCAGGTTTAAATGCGGGCAAAAACAAACCAAACGCTTGCCACGGTATGGTGGCGCCATCTAGGTTACGGAACGTAAAGAAACGCGGGAACAAACCAACACCGCTGTACAGGGTGGAGACAACCTTTGAACGGTCCCGTGCCGCAGCAATTGGGCCAACGGGCTCAACGCGTTATTCTTTTCGTTTCCCACGAGACCTAGCAACGCGAAACAGACAATATGATTCAAACTTCTTCAGTAAACCGCGTTGCGGCGATAATTTTAGCGCGGTTTTGACACAATGACTTGCTTCGGCGGCGAGCGAGCAACCGAACATGGCGGCGCCAGCGTTACGTGTCTCTACCCTGTACGGCGGATGCGTGAATGAAGGTACTCTAGGCTGCAGAGCGGTCGGTTCCCGTGGTTCCCGTGATGTCACTTGGGACCACGAAAACGCACGATTGAGCGCGAAAATCAAAATTTTAACCTAAATTGTTTAATTTCTCAGTGAATAAAGCACCGTTTGTATCCGGACAAGCGCTGGGGGCACTATAAAACACGAAATCTTTCGAATAAAACCAACTTGCATTTTCTCTTCATGGCTCCTTTAAGAGCTTGAAGAATCACCGGACTCAGTGTCTCATCTTTGCGAATTCCGCTCTTTTACAATGCAAGAGGGGTGATCAAGAAGCTGACTTATCCGAAGACAGTTGCTGTGACAGTGGTTTAATTCAAAGGTGTGTCTAAGTGCGGAAAAAATAACAGCGGGACGTTATTTTCTACGGCTGTGGGCTTCAAGATGCAGTCAGTTCAATTAAACTATTTTGTTTTGTCCTACTGATTGATTGATTGATTGATTGATTGATTGATTGATTGATTGATTGATTGATTGATTGATTGATTGATTGATTGATTGATTGATTGATTGATTGATTGATTGATTGGAAAACTTTATTATTCTGCATAAGCGAGGATCCTTAGGTTTTATCGAATGTGAACCGCAAAGGTCGCTGGTATTTTGTCACTCGTTACAGTTACGGTTCCAAACTTCATTTCGGTGTCACTCTATGCCGTGAAGATCGTTAAGTAGTGCCGCCTAAAGTAAATGAACGCCCAACTGATTGCGATACCTTACCCTTCAGTCCTTGAAGTACTTCCGTTAACAATGCTGTAAAGACTAAAAGAATACCAAGAGCAGAAAATTAGTTTTCTGTATCACAATTCTGCGGACTTCGTTGAACGAATATAGAACTAGTAGGCGAATCAAAAAAGGTATGAAGGCAGATTGCTTCGCCTCGTAGGTTTTCGCCATACCATGGCCGTCATAACTGTTTCCCCAAGTGGTGGTCAGTTTTATTTTTTTCGATAGTGTTGATTGAAACTAATCAGTGGACGTCTTGACAACAAGAATCTCAGCGGAAATACCTGTAAAAATTGATGTTGCGTTAGAATTCTAAACACGTCTGTGACGCGTGCAACGAATGAATCATGTAGTAATAAACAACCCGAAGCTACTCGCTATAAGGCCTACGATACTGACAAAAAAATGTTTAGAACCGCGGCGATTACCGCTACATTTATCAATACTCCAATGTACTCCGAGCATTATAATTACACAATCCGACCAAAAAGGCCTAGTTCGCATCAATTGAATTAGGCGTATTTGCCCTATTGTGCACACTTTGGCCCATAGTAATTTAAATTATTCGAGGCCCGTCGTACATACTTTCACTTGCATTGTTACCGTTTCTAGACGCATTCAATTGTATATGATATTACTTGAAATAAGTTCATCTTAATTAGACTTCGGTGGTCGTAGTATTACTGGTATTAATTACAGTATTTAGCACTCTTACGCAGTCACAGGTGCCTTTAAAAGTACCTTATTGACCAAATCAATCTCAATGATTTAATATTCGTCAAACCACCATGTAGTGGAACGCAATTGCATCGCGAATATCAGCGGTATACCGTTGTTATAAGGCATTTTCAGTACCTTGATAAGAACGCATGTACGAATATGGAGTAACACCTGTTTTTTAACGTTACCGACGGATGCCCAGTTTCCTCAGGGAAATAGCAGCAAACTGCTTGCGCATTATTACGTGACCAAAGTTACTCCAATTGTTGCATATTTCACACAGACATTTTATTGTTTATTCCGAGAAAAACATTCATGTGAGTGTTTATTAAACCCAAGTCGGTGGCAAAGGATGTGGACAAGTTCGACGCACTGGTCTAGGTCTGCGTAGCCACATGAATCGACGCTGCCTTGCAGCGTGCTGTTTGTCATCATAGATAGCCCCGTAAAAACCTCCACGAAAGGAGCTACATTTATGCATAAAGTGGCCGAAATGTTTGATGTGACCAGCTCGCTAGTAAATTGTCTTTTTCGGCTTATGCAAATGGTGTGCTTGTTTACAATCTCATATTGCCGTTTCCCCCAGTTCCATAAAATTGTAATAACGTAAGAACTTTTCCACAACCGATTCGGACACACATGTCGACACCGAGTGAAGAATACACACAGATATTACTTTGTTTTTGTACCAGTATTTTTTTTAAAGCTCCCTATGCTAAAACTGTTTTCAGAACGCTAAACCGACGGACATGCTCATTGTTTCAACGTATCAGTGCTACTTCGGAGGAAGGCTTGAAAAAAATCATATAAAAGGTTCGAACGTGGCCACACTCAACGGATCGAGAACAACCAATGTGTCTTAGCAGGGTACGCAAGGCACATAAAAAATTTGTTCAACAGCCAAATACAGCGACAGCTTGCTATGGCTTTTTTAGCCGCGGCGGTGACTGAGGGTAAAGCTGGCGGAAGGAATTTTAGGTGAAAAGAGTCCGTAACCTGCGGTCATGTTTACTTTGTAAGCGACGAAAACAGAATGGTGTGTTCAAACATTAACCGGTAAATACGCGTACATGGTACCACCAAGGTCCACAAGAGCAGTAATTCTCTCCAGAAGAGCCACTTAGTCTGACTATATCATAGACACATCATCCCTTGAGGCCGAGTGCAGACGATGGCCTCTCCAATATAACTGCAACTTCATATATCCTGCACCATACGACTGTATTGTTTCCTTCGAGGTTTCTTTTGTGAACCCGCTACCAACGTCAAAGAATATCAGTACTTTTCATACCTCCCCATGGCAGCTATTTTGTTATTCGAGCGGTCCACCTGGCGCTGGTAATTCGGTCAAATTGGCAGCCCCACTCCTAGTTTTGGCTTACATATTCTGCGAGGCGCGCGCGTTGCAACTCTTTGTTGTGGAAGAACTATTATTTCCTTTTAGATTTTTACACCTATTAAACGTGGTAACCGAAACAGCGTCTAGCATATCACTCGATCCAAGGGCCACTTCTGGGGTACAATCATTACAATCGGACACAAGGAGTCAGCTACTGCCCGGAGGCCAGAACCACCAGAACGCAATACTCCGCCTTCCTACTGTCGAGACTTCTCATTTAACAGCGTAGCTGTTTTAAGGCTACGCTTGACGACAGTCAGCTGTGGTATCTGGAGCAGGATTCTCCGTCCCGCAAAAACGGGTTCCCTGTGAAAAAAGTTACAAAAATAACGAAAACCCAAGGCACTTCCAATTATGATATACGACGGCTTAAGGTCTTCTCAGCAATGCCCTGTTGTTTAGATGAAGCCCACTATAGAAGATTGCTGTAATCTTGCGTTTTTTAAAGGGGCCCTGAGAGGCGTTTTGAGCACACTAAATTGACTAGCGCAATCGTTAGATTGGGTCGTCAACATCATCTGTGCCAAGTATTACTCTTTTACGCGCAGCGGAAAGCTCACACTTTTGTAGCAAAGTTAGTCGCTTTTTTCTCACCCTTTCCTTCGTGTTTTTGGACGCCGCCATCTTCACATGTCTACATCATCGATTCCCAGATGTTCGTCATGAGCTAGACATCCTGCTATTGGGCGGCTTTTTCACGCACTTCCGGCAAAGAGATGAGTCGTCTGCTCAGCGTCGGCTCGCCGGCCGATCTGCCAGCGGAGTGCCGGAGTGCTTGGACATTTTACGACAAACGAAACAAGTGTAAACAAATGCTTAACCGTTTGTATTGGCCATAATTTGTATTGGCCATAATTTGTTTGTATTGGCCATAATTGTAGGGCCATAACACGACATGAATATTCTCTTACTTGAGTACGTTCCATAAAGAAAGCGTTGAAGCCCCGTGGCACTTCTTTCTTGCAATCGCAGAGAACGCCCTGAGCCGAATGCCCGGGTTTGACGCATACATTTTATTCAACTTCCAAAAAATTCAGAGATGCGTTTCGAACGAACACAACGTCACAACATGCGTTACAAGTCCGAACCGCGATTGACAGACGATGGGTTGCCTCCTCCTGCCCCTCGTAAATTCGGCACTCACCTCGCGCGCGGTTTGCGGGGACGAACAGCAAGTCATTTAACTCTGGCGCACAAGCCGAGATGGCTTTTAGCCACGCACACTGCACATACGCCGTGCGAGGTTGAGTCGTACGCCGCTTGCGAAAGATAATCCAGACCATGGGAAGCACTATCCACCCGCAGAAGCACAACGTCGCATTTCATCGCGAAACAAAGGCGTCCACAACACACACGCCATCGCCTCCTGTAATGCCAAACGCATCTCGCACTTCCAAATGGGAGTGAGTAGTATGCCTGCAGTGCCCATATGCCGCGAGGTGGGGCCCCAAGCTGAACCGGGATCACGCAACCGTAACTGACTTCTAGAGCGGTTTGTGCTTTGTTTCCAGGGCAATCGATGTTTGAGATTGTCAAAGAAATGGTGCTCGCTGCAGCGCTAGAAAGCTCAGAGCCGCGGAGGAGCATGTTTTGCCAACGTTGCCGCTCTCCACCACGCGTCGCCCCAAGCTGAACTGGCGTTTTGTGCACGGGTTCTGTATCGGTTTAAAATGTCTTTTTCACATGCCGCCGCCAGGAATTACCACCGCCACAAAATAACACCCGGCACCAGCGGGGCCACATCTGATACGGCGCTTTTTGGATAAACAGTGCGCTGTGCATCCAAGGGAGCGAGCGCAGGATCCTCCCCGTGCGGCTGCGAGTTCGCCGCCGAGAAAGAGTCGCGTGCCGCCGATAGCAAAGTTCTGCAGCAACGTACACCGCGAAAGGGCAAGGCCAGGCCGCCGCACACATGCGGCCAGATTTTTCGTTCGCTTTTCCAGCCTTGAGCGGAGAGTGGGATTCATGGTGTCAACAAAGCTTGCCCGTAGCAGACGGCTATGTGAGCAGCGCAATAGCGGAAGTACGTCACCGCCGAGGAGCGCAGCATCATGGGAGGGAAGGCTCGCTCGCCGTCAACAGCGGAGAGTATGTAGAAAGGAGGAGGAAACGCGGCGCGACGATAATACGCGGTTTTTGATTTATGATTTCTCAGCTAATACTCATCGCTTCAACAAAATTTTTGCGGGAGGAGATTGCTAATACATTGCTTTATTTGGTTACATCTACATCCACGCATCGGCGGAAGGTATTTCAGGACCCCTTTAAGCTGGATTTCCACATTACCAGTTGCAAAGTGAAGCAAGGCCACCCACGGAAGGATTATGTTTGCAGAAAACGGCTCGAGCCGGTGTTATTAAAAGTATTCCGAAATAAATTATATGACCATTAGCCGCTAAGGCAAGTCTACCATTAAATCGAGATTCATTTGCTTGTTATGATTAGGTAGTTCACAGGGAGGTTCTAATCGGGGAAAAAAATGTTTCCTGTCAATACCTTTCTATATAGGGATAGAGTATGCGTACAGAAAGCCGCTGTAACTGTTGTTTTACCGGAACAGTATATCAATAAATTATATGGCAATAAGCCCGTAAGAAAACTCTAACATTACGCAACCTACAGTCTTCACAGAGTGGAAGCCCTGCTTTTTTATACGTTAAACAACCTCAAACTATTCGCTATCGAAATCTGTGTTGTGTAGTTTTAGGGTTCAAGGGCTTTCATATTTACTGTTAATTTATGCCTCCGCAATTCATAGTACATCTACGGATCATTTTGCACCGTGCGGAAAGGGGCCATCACAAAGAAAGGATACTTATTGCTCACCACGCTCTCGTTTGCCTTGTGCTCTACATGTGTTCTCTTTAAAAGATTGTTTTCTTCTCGCTCGTGCAGCAAACCACGAACTCCGTATTCTCTAATTCTTCCTGTGCAGAAAACAGGCCGAATTTGCTCCAGCGGCAACTTTTTACGGAACGCCTTTTTTGTGGGCTCATTTATGAACCATGTAGAAAGAAAAAAGAAAGAAAGAAAGAAAGAAAGAAAGAAAGAAAGAAAGAAAGAAGCTTCATAAGAAGCTCCGCATCGACCAGCTGGGGCAGTCGGCTGCCGTGTTTTGGTTTTGTGCATAGCTTTCTTGTCTTGCTGGAAAGCCACAAGCAGGTGGCATACTATGACGTCGCCGACAGATTTTTCTTGTTCTGATCAAGTACGGCTCGTAGCCAGGCTTCTCCTGGCTAGAAGGTTGCCCTAATAAAGTCAACATTATGGCTTTTCCAATTTCCCGTAACAATCAATAGAGAAGCATACAAATAGCGCGCATGCCAAGCGAGCCCAGGCAATGCGTTCCTCGCATAAGCGGTGGCGGTATTTTTTCGGGAATTGACAGAACAGGTATACTACTACAGCAAGACTACTGCCAGGAGCGAACGCAGCCGTTCTTGTAAAACTTTAACCATAAAGTTAATACACTCGCCAGCTTTCTTACTGTCTTGAAGAGGGCGCGGGTAGGTTTGACATTTGTGTTGTTTTCTCGGCTACACAGAGCACCACGTAGACGGGAACTTCGGCCTCAACGCATAGAAAATACAATTCTCCGATACTGTGCATGGCATTGCTCTGTAGAATATAACAGCAATTTCGTTGTCAAGATAAAAATAGGTAGCATGATTGTTTTGTAAGGCGCTACTCACTTTAAACAATCGGGGACATCGGTGGACAGCACCGGTTACTTTAGATAGTGAAATATTTTAGTGATAGGAAGTTTATCTGCGCCATGAACTATACTTTGCTACACGCGCGGTTTTAAGGACCTTCCAAATGTCTTCGAACCAATTGTCTGTCTAGTGCCCCATTGTAAATACATAGGGACACCTGAAATTGAGTGTTCAACCTTCAGTTCAAAGTTCTCGTGTATTGCTGGCGTAAATCCCATTTGAACATGCGACTTAAAAGAAAGCACCTGAAGAACACAAATCCAAGCTCGTTTTTTTGTAAAGCTATACAACTCTCCGTAACAACTGGGAAGCACCACGGTAGCAGCGATGGTTACGAGCTCTAGCTAGGCTTCGTGGTTTTTAGACACGTGGCCATTTTTATTACCAGCAGTTCTTCTTGGGCTATTTAAACCCGAGCATTCTGGTCCCCCTGTACGCATATGTCTGTCTGCCTGTCTCTCGACTAAGCCATCCGGGCCAAAACAAAAGCGCATAAAATGATATGGTTATACGAAACCTTCCCAAACCACTAAATCTGGAAACATAGTTTACACTTGTGAACCTTTTAGAGAAAAAAGAAAACATTACGCATATTTGAGGCAAAACACCAACGCAGAACTGGTACTCAAAAAGTTCTTTTAAGTCTCTTATCCCTGCGTGTGGAACAGACCTTTCCAGTGGGCTCGGTCGCTGGAAGGAGGCCCTCCTGCGTAGACTTCGAGTTGGAGTGGCTCTCTTTCCTGCGGTGAAGCGGGCGTGTCCACCGCGATACCATGCCCCGTTTACCACTAACTAACCCTGCTGTACGGCTCCTACCGAAGACGCCGGCACTATACATTTGTCATGGATGTGCCCTTCTCTGAGTGCAGCGAGATCCCGACACCTTCGCGGCCCAGGCCTGAATACTGGGAGACGCCCGACCTCCAGCGATGGCTGTGGCGCCCCACCACCGCTGTCTTGTGGACTTCCTCCGGGAAACGGCTGCCAACTTGTACTTTTAGAACTTTATGCCCAAGGGCATACAATCGCAATAAAAAAGGAAAGTAATTGTTTGTTTAATACCTATAATAGCAAATGAAAAATACTGGTTGCAAAAACCATTTTGACCCAAAAATACAAATGGAGCTCGTGGACCTCCAGGCGATGTTTCAAGTTCAAAAGTAGCCAAATAGCTGACTTGAGCTGTGGACCATAGAAATATAGAATTTAGTTTAGCAAACCTCATTCGTATTTATTCTGCGAGGAGTGAAAAGGGAGGGGAAGAGTGCGAGGCTTGGGCGTGGGGGAGAAGAGAGATCTTAACGTAACATTGGCAGCAGAAGACTCCTGTCTATCGACGATATTTGCAGTGAAGTGAGCAAATACACGGGAAATTTTTGAACAAATTTTATTGATTCCAAACTCACAAACTCCATCTAAGTGGTGAGGCAACTTGGCGTTCGAGATTTTCGTGAATCACAGCAGTCGGTCAATATTGTTGAATGTTTTACAAACAACATTTGCTTGTTGATCATAATTTGTTGGTAATAAGAATATTCACGTTTGTCAACCGAAAATCAAGTGAAACGAGAAACTCTTAAGAGTCAAATCCTAGGCCGCACTACCTACGGAGGAAATGCGATATGAGGGATGACTCCCTGCAGTCTTCCATTGCGTCGCCAGTCACCAAGGACATCTGCGTCCGGACCTGCACCAAAATTGCATCATTTGGAGGGTTTGTGGGATCAATCCTTGATGTCACCGGCTAAGAAACTACGTGTTGTATTTGCATATCTGCTTGCTTGTGAGTTGTGATTTCTATCGCCAGGAAATGAGATTTGATTTTTGTTTCTTTACCGTTGACTATCATAGAAAGCAGTCTCATAAGACAAGAAGATTAGCATTAGAGTATTAGGTTCACATGGAGTGAGAAAAAGATTTAAAGCGTTTGGACGCAATGTTTTGAATAAAATACACGGCATAAAATCATTTTTCTACAGACAGTACTAGACTTGCCAACAACATCCTATTAACATCACCCCAATCAGGTCACCTGTGTCGTCAGGTTAGTGAGTTATAGTCATATAAAGTTATATACCTTTGGCCTGCGCGAATAGTTTTTTTTCTTAAAATTGGGTTGAACGGAAAGCGCTTATCTTGCCGTACAATCTTTTAAAAATAGGATAGTGAAGCAAACAAATACAATGGTGAAAATCAAAGAATTGTCGATTAATTATTGATTGATGTTATGAAACCGCTGTATTTACGATAACAAAAATACTTTTAATGACAGTACCATTGTAAGAATAGTTTTCTGGTACGCACCGCTACTTGAAAGATAGTGTGATCTTATTATTGAAAAAAATTAGTACGTCACTTAAACACTACGGCACCGATGGTTCCGTAGGGACCTATACTGTAAGATCATCAGCATACATTCCATGCCGGAATTTGTGGAATGCTTTGAGCAGTGGGGCAAGGTCTTTCATTGCAATATTGAAGAGCAGTGGTGAAATAACTTAACCTTGAGGGGTGCCCGGTGGTTAGGTTTTGAAGGTGTCTGAGCGGAGGCGCCCATACGGTAGGAGAGGCATGCGGTCACATAATTTTAAAGATGTTGTCCACAATTAATGCAGCTGAGTCCTCGCAGAATGGCACGATGTCTTACGTTGTGGAAAGGGCCTTTGAAGGCTAATGGAAGGATTGGAAATGATTGAATTGTTGTTCCAATTTGATAATTTTCTCAGTTTATCTTCTCTTAGCTGATATAAAATGCCTTGAGCGGAGAGGTGGGGCCGAAAACCGTAGATTGTGTGAAAAAAGTAGTTATGGAAATCGGAAAACATAATCTGACTTTGATTCTACTGCCCAGATGTAAAAGACATGACGTCACGTACCTGGCACCAGAAATTTTATCGGGCGCACGCATGTGGCAGGAAAATTTCGTTGCGATTCATAAACTTGCTTGTCCAACTCCTGCTAGCACTAAAGCTAAAGCGGGGAACATTGAAAGCTGATTTCGGTTTTGAGCCCGATTGTCACGTGACCGCATATTTTAAGGCTACTTTTAACCAAAAAAGGTGCGCTTTATAATCGTTAAAATACGTTTACCACGCTACAGAGTGCCCCTTGTCTAATGTACGATGTGCTCCCAGGTGCCTGGTAGGGCCGAGTCGGTAGTGGGCAGCAGTAGCCCTCTAGCCAACCAGGCATTCTATATTCCCTGTACAAAACGTTAGCTGAAGTGTATCAGCGCAGTCTTGGAAGCCGAGACCTAGAGCTGGTGCGTGAGCTTGTTCGTTCCCTGGTAGGGCCGAATGTGCCGATGCCTAAGCAATTATCTTCCTCTGAAGGTTGGTCTTGCACAATTTTTAACACCAAAGTGTTGTACGCCAGGATAAACCAAGATCGCAATCACGTCATATCCGTCACGGAAATGGCATCGCAAAGTTTTATTGTCGTGGCTGCGCTAGGATTTGAAACTAAACTCCCTCACCACAACGGCAGGTACAAAGCGCACTGCCCTATGGACTCAAGCGAAAATAGGTGCACGCACGCGGCTGATATCATACCATATGACCTACTTTATTTAGATGGTGCTGCCGCCTAGGAAAGGCGAAGCGAAATAGTGCATCATGACGCTAATTAGCGCTGGCAGTTGGCGCCTCGATGCCAGCGCTTACGTGTACGGGGCACGCGCGCGAATTGAGCCACCCTAGCAGCCCTAGCCACCATAAAAGAAGAAAAAGTTAGCTAGCAGCGTAAGCTGGCGCCTACTCTTCGGGTGTGATGGCAAAGCGTAAGGAAGCTGTTACATTAAGTGCCGCAGTAAGGCACCGATGCCGACTGGTGAATGTCGCGCTATTAACTGCTTTAGTGCGACGAGAGACAGGCCAGCGGGAAGCAGGCCGCGTTCAGGCGCTCACGGTGCACGGTACGAATTGAGCCTCTCGCGTTCCACAAGCTGAGCTCGCCGCAACGCAACCATCGGCCGCACACGCCGTGGAGCAGGACCGAAGTGGTCGCACCTTTGCCGAAGCGACCCGCCAGAAGGACGTGTCTCGCCAAGCCCACCCACAAGACGCTTGCCGACCCGCAAGTCGGGCTTCTTTCGCTGCAGCGGACCGTGTGTTTACGAAACCATGCGCTCACAACCCATTCGGTTTCGTTCGTATGGTTTGCGAGCGCCTGTAGTTTCAGTCAGATTTGTGCAATGCCCCGGAGCGTGCATTCCAGTGTCTAATGTTAATGCGTCTAACGGCGCCATACCGACGAAATATAAATAGCGATGTGCAAGCCCATACCGATGAACCATAAACATTGAACTGCTCTTGAGAAGGCACACTTCACTTTCTTGTTTTACAGATTCCTGTAACAGAGGGATCAATCACATTTTTAAGTATATTCAGCGCCTCGGGGGAGATCTGACCCACCGGAAAGTTTCCGAGTGCAGTTTCCGAATCGCTCAATGTACATTTTGCTGTTGTTTTGGGCCGCGGAACTTTCATCGTTTCGTGGCATTAATAGCGATATTTTGGTCTTAAGAAGGAGAGTACATTGAGTTTATTTTCATGCAACTTGCATTCTTCCACGGGCATTGTAGGCGGTCTTGACAAATTAGTTGATAGAACACCCGTTTGCACATCAAACGCCGTCAAGCGATAAGAGGGGGATAATAGGTGGGAGGTCGGTATGTGGTAGTATCATCATCAACATCATCATCAGGAGGAGGAGCGCCGCGTCGCAGCCTGGCTTTGGGCTTCAAATCTGCAAAAAGAGACACACAATCTTTAGAAGGTTTTTTTTATTCCGTTTCTTTCTGGTCGCAAACGCATGCTGAACAAAACACGGTGTCATTGCACGCTGTTTTATGTCATTGCACGAAAAAACAACAAAGGCATTTTGCTGTCACCATTAACTGCGCCTTGGAAGTGTAGTTCGACCGTCTTCCCTTCCCCAGAGTTCTTACTTATTACGTCCATATTTACCTTTAAACCTCGCGCTCATAAAATTCTTCTGTTATTTAGGTTTTACTGCATTTTACGCTTCACACTCATATACCGTGTACATGTTGTTGGTTCAAGTGAACCTTTCATCTGTTGCTGCAGACATCGTTGCCAGTACGTATGATTTATTTTGTCAGTCAGCGGTTAGACGCTTTACTTTTCATCACATGGCGCAGCTATGCAGATAGAAGTGCTCCTCCAATGGGATTCGTGGTTCACAGTGTTCGTGCTTACAGTATGCGAGGTCAAGATGGGAGGCTTGTTTTTAATAAAGTGCGGTTGAGGCATCGCTGTCATATTTCTGCAGGGACCATTGGTTGCTCTTTTTAAGCCACGAATGAAACTTTGTCAAAGAAACATATAAACAAAATATTAGTCAACTTTTTTCGTTCGTCTTTTTGGAAACTGCTTAAGGAAATATGTATCAATGAAGTAGACCCTGAATGCGTCCTCAGTCTCCATCTTCCAGAAGAGCGCATTAGTTAAATGCTAAGAATCAAGGAGTGAGCATTGAAATTTTATTATACAAGTTGCAACCAACCTGCCTTCTTTCCTCCAGTTATGTTCTTTGTTTGTCCTCATTAACGTGCCCATATTGGGTGGATTCAAGTGACAACAAAACAGGTGATGTGCTTTTGCAGAAGCAAATCCAATGTCACCTATTCAAGACTCAAACAAAAACGAGCACATTTAGTCTTCTTGTAGTTTGGAGTATTGTAATCTTTTTATCGTTTGGAGTAAAATAAGGGGCATAACTGGAGGTAAGAACGCGTGTAGGTGGGCTGCCAGCAACAAAAATGTACAGCCCCCTGAAAGTATCCCAAATCTATTCACCTGTTTTGACCTCGATCACTCCGGCCATCATATTTTTACGACCTTGGGCTGAAGATTCGGTTGAACGGTCGGCACTTGTAGAAATGCGAAGCGCAGCTGCAGGGGCCGCATCATCCACTTGGACGAACAAAACAAATCAAAAAGGGCATTTAACGACTTACAGTGACTGCAAATCAAACTGTACCGTCCGAGCAGCTATGTTTAGATGCAAGGGTAAGGATTGGCGAAAAATGAAGTACATTTTCAGATACGCCTATTTCGTGCAGCCAAAATAAGGACCTACCCTTCTCTTACACCTTTGCAATCCAAAAGAAACAATTTTTTAAGTTTTCATACCCGCATCTCTCCACCTCAAGGGTTTCTATTATCTTGCTGACAGGGTCATTCCTGAATCAGATTACACGAAGTATACTTATACGCCACGACATACACCTTTAAGGCGGTCGACTCAAGCATGCTCGTTTGATGGCGCCCTAATGCAGATTTTTCGGCCAATATCACTCGGCACTCAGCAGTAAAAGAACATAGTAAGTGCCACGGCAGCTGCAAAATACTGCTGCAGTAATTACATCAACCCCTGCGTGTATCCAAAGTCTTATTAAAAGCAATCACATGCTGCTGATTGCTTAGGCCTAAACGTAACCGACAGTTTATGACATCTGGCATCTCGAACCAGTAGTTCTCTTTAGAGATTTCTTCCCCACAAATTTTAAGAATGAGATTCGTTGCATAAAAAAATTAGCAGTAGCTAAGCTCGGCTATGGCAGTATTTACGTAGCGTGAGCTAAAGTTCAGCTGGTTATTCTTAGATTGCCTGGTTGTCTAGGATTAGCTTATCGTGCATACTGTTGCTTCAATGACACACACACAGTATATGCATTATGTGAACGTGTGTATTTATCAAGCGGTGCCGGCGCAGCGTCACCAATCGCCCCAGAGCTAAGCTGGTTCCACAGGCGCACGCCGGTGTTGCTGTGACGCACGAGCCATCGGTTCCACACCTGGCCACCCCTCGCATGATCATCAAGTGGACGGGGCCGCCACGTGCGGAACGGAGCTCGGCGAAGACGCTGGGTGCGTGGTGTGTGTGAGAGACACCGGGCAGCGAGCAACGTTCTGTGCGCCGTGGGATGTCACTGCTCTTCGCGCATGCGGAGCACGCCTCTCCAGGAGCCACGCAAAACTGCTCAACGTCGGCCACTGTAGCTCACGCTACAAAACTTGGAACCATTACTGCATCCGCAGCATCCCAGTGCGTACGGTGCATAAATAGTAAAAACCCTTATACCTTGTGTATCATCAGTCATGTCATTTTCTTTATATATGCCCAAAACACGCCCACAAGTCTAACAAATGAGTTAGAAACACTGGCTTCTGTCGCTTAATTTAATGCTATTAAAAACTTTTTACTACAACCAGGCTCTACCGTATAAAATATCAACTATTCAATTTCTTAGTAAAAATCAAATACTTTTATGCGCTGCATATGCCAGATAACTCCAACAGCCACATTGGCGTCGTATCTTCGTGGCCGCTTTTTCAACTTCAAGAAAAAAACGTATACCGTTGCAAAAACTGCCAGAATACGATCACCCCCTTTTCGAATTACTAGTACTCAAGGTACAGCTGATAAGTCTACACTGCCTAGGCAAGTCTACACTGCACAGAAGAGCAACGAAAACCTTTGGCGTGTTTGAAGCAATGCCTAAAGGAGCCATGAGGATAAAATACAGGTTTGCCCTACCACAAGACTGCTTTGTCTCGATAACAATGATACCAATTTAATCGCCAACTTCAAAAAGTATTCTAAACATTATTGAAAACAGATCAAGTAGTGGCCACTCCCCAGTCACGTTCGGGAGATTTTGCTATGACGTCACAGAATATTGTTTGTGCGAATGGAGGAACACCCACCGCCAATGAACTTTATTGATTGATTGATTGATTGATTGATTGATTGATTGATTGATTGATTGATTGATTGATTGATTGATTGATTGATTGATTGATTGATTGATTGATTGATTGATTGATTAACGCGCCGACGCAACGCAAGCGATGAGGCGCGCCGTAGTGGAGGGCTCCGGATTAATTTTGACCACCTGGGGATTATTAACGTGCGCCGAAATCTCGTACACACGGGCGTTTTTGCTTTTCGCCTCTGGGAACGTGACTGGGAAATTGCAGTGGTGCCCTCTAACTCTGTTTGGTCATGCCACTAGAATGCTAACGTGGACGTAACACATTGATAACTACCCTTTTATTACTGGCCTTTATTGCTTCACTCCTGCCCATACCACATCACTGTAGCCCAAAATTTGAGTTTTTCAGCATTTCTTCGGTTTTCCGGTAAAAAACGTTTTTCATGGATTGAATGGAGCTGAAGAGGTATCGAAGTCTACTTCCTTTCAAATTGAATAAAATCGTGTTTTTCTTACTATCACGATAAAGTTCACAACGGGCAATGGCTGGGTCTTTTCCATTTTTTTAATTTTCCTGTATAACTAAAGCTGGGCTGACCCGCCCTGTAAATGCGCAGACAGCATAGGGTACGCTGGTGAGGTGGTTCACAAGACTGCTGCAGCACACTGTGTTTGGGTAGCTTCCAATTTTATCTGTTCGACTATTTCCTATTAACCTACGCCTCCCCACTGCGTTTGCCCCAAAACATCTCTATGTAGGCTGAAGCTCATGAAAAGGAAGTAACACAGTACACACTGCTTTTATTAAATTAGACTAACGATCACGGACGCCAGATGGCTAATTGATTCATAATTGTACGTTTCGCAATGCGTGGCGGTTTTCCCGGGGATATCGTCCTTTTCTCTAAAGCCCCATACTGATTACGGGTACTTCTACGCCTAAGAAACAATTGATTCTACCGGACTCTCATTTCGTCACGAAATTTGTTGCCATAGTGCAGCAATTTTTTTGTGCGACAGAACTTGACCTTACAGCGATACCACGTGACATGTCACCGGCGTGGCGAGGGCGACTAGCGGCACCTGTCGGCAACTTGGAGGAACAGGAGGAGCGACTGACCTGGCGAGGCGGAATGAAACACGCCGAGTGACGCTGAATGGTTGAAGCGTGAAAACACGTTCGCTGAAGGAAATGTACTGTCATCGCTCATAAATCCGGTTTACCGCGCCGGCACCGATAGCCGCCTGCTGCGTGGGACAATCCTGCAGATATCGCTCGGCTTGCTAATGAGTTTAGGAGGAAACATTACGTTCACTTCAACTGCGCAAAGCGCCAGGCTGAAGCGAGGGAAGAACGGTAACTTTGGCTAAGTAAGCGTCGGGAGAAAGATGCAGAAAAACAACAGTGACGAGCATTACAGATCGCAATGGATGCCTCGCATTCGCCTTCGACTGTTTAAAGCAAAGATTTACTACTCTCGTCCA
Source organism: Haemaphysalis longicornis (assembly GCF_048455015.1). Lineage (NCBI taxonomy): Eukaryota > Metazoa > Arthropoda > Arachnida > Ixodida > Ixodidae > Haemaphysalis > Haemaphysalis longicornis. The sequence continues at coordinate 40,694,007 of NW_027526385.1, read as the reverse complement.
GCGTTTTCGTGGAGGATGCGCAAATGACCCTTTGACCGGAGACACACCCCCAGCGACACACCACTCGAAGCGCATCGCGTGATTCGCCGTGCGCCAACAGCGGTCGCCAATGCCGCTGCTGCAGAGGAAGCCAACCACCCCCGCAGCCTCCCATGCATGCGGCGCTGGGTCGTTTCGGGCAACGCAATTCGTCTCGCGGCCGGCGAAGAGGAACGGTGCGTTCCCCATGATTGAACGCCGCGTTCTCTCCAGCGGGCGCCGCATTCGCTCGTCCTCCTTCTATGAGCGTTGCACAGGACCGAACGTCTTTGAGACCTGGTCGGCAATACAGCTAAATCAAAGGTTAACCAAGCGAACCCGAGGCTCAACCAGACTACGCCAAGCTTTTTCTTTGCATATCCAAGGTTAGCGGAGCTAAGCCACAGCCATTTTTTTTAGACTGACGTAACGACGGTAGAGAATACTCGCAGTACGGAACGTTAGGCTATCCATGCCGTTTGGTTAGCAAACTGTGCCTTAGCTACTTTCGCTTTCATAACCGGGCCTAGCCGACTAAGTCGCAGACATTCTTTATTTACAGCATTCATCATAGCTCTCTGCACACAGTAGATGATATTAGGGAGATTACTCTGGCCGAGAACCATAAGGAATAGTTCAGATGACTTTGCCGAGAAATCCATCATAACATCTCAAATTTTCACAATGTTAGAGCCCCTGATTGCAAGTTGAGTGCCGGCAGCGAAGCATCTATTATAGAGATAGATTGGGTCCGAAATAACGTTGCCTGGTGTTTCCCTTTCCTGTTTAATCAACGGCTCTTTAGTGTGTGCTTTAGTTCGGATCAAGTCACCAAATTGCAAAGCTAGCCTGCCAACAGGCAAGCCTTGCAAGCCTTTTGTTTTTCTGCATACGTTCGCACCATGTTTCTATTAGTTGGGCTTGAGGGGTGCACCGCGCAGCTGTTTGTCGCTTCGGTTAGGCTGAGCACCCGTCAGGGAAAAAATATCGGCCAGGGCCGCAGACACGACTCAACGCAACGACAAATAAAACAGTTCTTCTCTGATTAAAAGAAAGAGAAGAACAATTTTTGTGGCGTGAGCTACACTGGCCGACGTTGAGTAGTTTCGCGGTGCTCCTGGAGAGCCGTTCTGCGCATGCGCGAGGAGCAGTGACGTCATTTAACGCACAGAACGTTGCTCGCTTCCCGGCGTCTCTCACACTCCCCACGCGCCCAGCGTCTTCGCCGACTTCCTTCCGCTCGTGGCGACCCGGTCCACTTGATGATCATACGAGGGGTGTCCGGGTGTGGAACCGATGGCTCGTGCGTTGCAGGAACAGCGGCGTGCGCCAGTGGAACCAGCTTAGCTCTGGGGCGATTGGTGACGCTGTTCCGGAGCCGCTTGATAAATATACATGTGTCACATAATGCGTATACCATGTGCGTGTGTCTTTGAAGCAGCAGTAAGCATGATAATCAAACTAATCCTACACAACCAGGAAAGCTAAGAATAACCAACTGAACCTTAGCTCACGCTACGTATATCCTGGCATTGCTGAGCTAAGGCACAGTTAATTTTTTACGTTGCAGAGCACACGAGGAGCGAGCACCGCCAGAGGCCGCAGGCCTGGCGTCGGGTGTCAGAGCGCCGGCGTAGGAACGAGCACAGAGAAATCCACAGCCCACGTGAATCTCTCCGCAGAGCGCCGGATGGCACGTACACTACCATGGTGTACCACGGTGTAACATGGTGCACCACGCCACAGTCCTGTATTCGAAATAAATGTCTAAAAAGGCATTTCCATGCGGGCTCTTTGGTGTCGGGATGGGATCGGCGATACCCTAATGGCTTGTTTTTTTTTTCCTGTGCCATCCGTTGCACATGTTTCTCTAGAACCTCCATTGCATGCTTGCAGGGAAACTCCGTCGAAATTTTGGAGACTTGGTGGGTCGCGTGCCCCATTATGAGCGTTGCTTTGATTCCTGCTTGGTAACCTACGAGCAGCCAAATATGTGTCGTCATGATGTTCTATTTGCTGTCGTTGGTATAGCAACCTTTGTAGGAGGGATTTGGAGAATAAAACCAAGGCGTTTGGTATTTCGGGCGGAGAGGGGGGCGCGGAGAGGCGAATATCACTTAGTACGTGCTCTACATCACAGCCCGTGTGCTGTAGACATGGTTATTGTTCTCCCGTATTATCTTGTTTGGGGAATTTTTGCATACCCTTATTGATCATATAGTTAGTATAAGTCTGCGAGATATCTAATCATTCCCTGTAAATAGCGCATATAAATAAGTGGTAAATATTTGTTCACTACAGCGCCGCCTGCGCCCTCCTGGCTATGTTCTTACTTGCATTCCAACGCGTTTATTTAACGCAGCACCTAATTCGCTCTTCCAATTAAAAATGAGCAGCAAATTTGAACGCATGGACTGCCTCGATACCAAGAGACACAGACGCAAAGATGACCACTCTGCAGGCACCTGGTGCACTAATTTTCCTTAAACTTGAAAAAATCCCAACACGTTCTCCCCAGGGGTGCTGTCACAATAATACGTGCGACATCACTAACTCTGCCACGACTGGTCACATGGCCTCAGACACGACTAAGTATTATCGTTCGAGAGAGCACCCGCACCATTAACCACGTTCAACTCTATCACTACAGTTTGAGAAAAATAAACATGACTGAACGTACCCAAAAGAAGGTTCCAAAAGAGGACTTTTCTTATAGTGTTCCAAATGCTACCAAGTCTTCTGATGACACCCGTAGGCCCTCAAGTACCCTCTCTTTTATGAACCTCTCTTGCCGAATCTGTCTATGACGAAAATGGCCTGAAGGGAACCGTGTATTATTACAGGAGACACTCCTCCACCCTACCCACCCTCCTCGAGCACTTCACCAACCATACACGCCAGCGCTGACACAGACAGCAAGAGTGTTTTAGTTTAGGTTTGCAATAAAGCATGTATTTCTCCCTATCTTTCTTTTCGTAAAGTATATAATCACCTGCTACGAGCCTTCCAATGATCAAGCCATCTTCAAGCATGGACCGAGCGAACCCCCGCTACGGTCACACAGACGATGTTTTACACACTTTCAATTAAATGTTGACAGCATAAATATTGGTCACACTTTGTTAGGATAAGTGTGAATACTGATGTAAACGACCACGGAACTCACCCGGCTGACCAAAGCCTCTCTCGGCCACAAACACCACGAGAATAATGATCCCGACAAACATCCTGGCTACTTCAGAATTCGAGGAGAACTTGTCGAAGGCAGCACCCTCGTTGCATTATATAACGCCAGCACACATTTTGTGCATTTGTATTATTAAGAAACTGAAGCTTCCTTGTGTCAGCCCGCGATAATCAAATGTCGTGCTTACTCTGTGTCCTGAACTTGGCAGAAAAACCCGACGCTAATGAATCATCGAATCATTGAATCATCCGCTTTGTTTTCCCCACATCTGCAGTGAGGGCGATGCAGTGAGAGTGAGAGTGATTCCCCACATCTGCAGTGAGAGTGAGTACAGGAAAATCAACTTCCGCGGAAATTCCCCCATCTAGCTAAACTCACGCGGCCCTTAAAAAATCTTGACATAATGAAGACAGCTCACATTTCCCGCCAGCTGTCGCCCACACGCCAACAAGATCAGCTTCCTTAGTCAACAGTCCTGGAATGTCTGGGGACTTCCCGAGAAGCCATCCGGTATTTGTTTTGCTAATGTGTTTTCTGGTTTTTAATGTGCATAAATATTTAAGGAGTGACGCTTTCATATTGAGCAATTAAGATTCGCCTAATTTAATTATCATTTCAGTGGTAACGTTTAAAAAATCTTCGGACTAACGTGGCGGGTACAGCGATGCACGATTAAGCCCCGAGGCAAACAGAATATTACTTCTAATTTAGATATACATTTTTGTTGCCTATGTAGATATAGCTGCGCTGGCGACAGCACCTTTGGCCCTGTTGGAATGTTTCGCTTTATTTTGTTCTTTTCATGACATACAAAGAAGACAGTTGAAATGAAAGTATTGGAGGGAAATAAGTCGTAACACAGCACCGGTATGTTCTCTCGTCTTATGCAGAGCCTCGCATACTAAATAGAACGTGTATTTGTTGTGTTTAGAAAAACCCACAGACTTTTATGTCGTGTCCGTATTAAGCTTTTTCGCAGTATCGCGCGTTCTGCTTAGGTAGTTGCGAATTGTGACACCTTCCGCGGACATTTCTAGTTATTTCGGGGCCCGCTCTAGAGAACTGCGTGTGGAAAAGTACAGCCTCCGCCACACCATGCGTGCTCTATTTCCGCCGCTTGGAACTACCCCATCAGCGGGCTCGCTCGTTGGGAGGAGGTGGTGTTGCGCAGGCGCAGAGTTGGAAGGGCGTTATCTTTTAGAGTTACTCGCAACTGGCATGCCCTCTATCACGTGCCGTTTCCAGACCTCTGCCTATTTTGTACGCTCCCTGCGTCAGAAAATCCCACTAAGCACCTGTTGCGGACCTGTTCACCACTTCAAACCGCGCACACGCAACACCTCCAAGGTACAGATCTCTATCCTGGGAAACACCCAGACCTACAGAAGTGGATATGAGGCTTCCAGCACCGGTCTTTTTTCGCATGTCTGCGCGATATGGATGCAATCTACTAACGAGGTGTTCAGGAATTATCCGCAAAAGAATAAAAAACAGTTCGGGGAGTTAAATAGACGTTTCATCTTGTTTAATAAATGAATGAATGTTAAGATGCAATTATAATCCCTTCAGGAAGTAAGCAATGCGATTGATGATCATCACCAGCATGTATATGCACACGTCAGTAGTAAAATATCTCCCCTTGAATTTCCGTTGCTCATTTTCTGCGATATCGCAATCCATTCTTTTATTCCGTCCCTCTATAGAAGTAATTGTATCTGAACCTTTTATTCCGTGTTTCGGTAGCAGCTCTGTACCCAAGATAGCCCATTTCCTGACAGTTCTCTGCATTCTCTACATAACATGCCAGGCCCAATTCCACTTTTTCTCTTAATTTTCGCAACTAGCCTACTACATCCCCCATCCGCGATTGTTCCATATTCCAGCACTTCCGCTGCCTATCCCTAAGCGTCATCGTGTCTCGTTTGCTGTACCTTATACTTCTTTCATGGCGTTTTGTTCGGCACCCACTTTCCGTCCCATGACTCATGACTGGCAGTACGTACTGTTTGTATGTCATTCTTTTTTCAATGACAGAGGTAAGATACTATCCTTTACGTGAGAGTGCTTGCCAAACGCTCCCAACTTGTAGTAATTCTACTACGTAAGCCTAATTCATGGATTGAATCGTTGCTTACCTTTTGTCCAAGATAATTGTGCTGATCCATTCGTTCAAGCACTTCATTGTTAAAGGGGCCCTGAAAGGCATTTTGAGCACACTAAACGAACTAGCGCAATCGTTAGATTGGGTCGTCAACGTCAGCTGTGCCAAGTATTACTGTTTTACGTGCAGCGGAAAGCTCACACTTTTGTTTCAAAGTTTGTCGCTTTTTTTTCACCCTTTCCTTCGTGTTTTTGGACGCCGCCATCTTCACATGTCTACATCATCGATTCCCAGATGTTCGTCATGAGGTAGAGATCCTGCTATTGGGCGGCTTTTACACGCACTTCCGGCGAAGAGATCGTCTGCTCAGCGTCGGCGGGTTGCGGCTGCACCTTGCTTTCTGCATCACGCTAAGACGTTAACGTGTTCGTCTATATTTAGCTATTGCCACCATTCACAATATATGGGTGCAGCTTGTCAGAACACAGGTGCACGCTGCTCGAATGCGACGCTGGTTTGCCCTGTGCCTCGATGCCCGTTCATCGCTACCGATAAAGCGATCCGATCCGGCGCGTGTTGTGCACGGGTTCTCTATCGGTTTATAATGTCTTTTAGACATGCCGCCGGTAGTAATTACCACCGCCGCAAAATAAGAGCCGGCACCAGCGGGGCCACATCTGAGACACAGCTTTTTGGATTGCGCGGTACATCAAAAACGAGCGCACTCCCCCGTGCGGCTGCGAGTTCGCCGCCGATAAAAAGGCGCGTGCCGCCGATAGCAACCGCCGGAACGTACACCGCGAAAGGGCAAGCCCAGGCCGCAAATCTGACGGCTGATACCCGAGACGGCAGAAACGCCGCGATACGCGAAGAGCGACGTATACGATATCCTCCGAGATCTCTTTGCTCCGCGCACCTTAAGAATTCAGAGAGGAAGCAGCAGTTGTGCGGTATATTTAGCTATTACCACGGTTCACAAGATATGGGTGCAGCTTGTCAGAACACAGGTGCACGCTGTTCGAGTGCGGCGCTGGTTTTCTCTGCCTCGATCCCCGTTCATCGCTTCTGATAAAGCGATCCGATCTGGCGCGTGTTGTGCACGGGTTCTGTGCCGGTTTAAAATGTCTTTGAGACATTCCGCCGGTAGTAATTACCACCGCTGCAAAATACCAGCCGGCACTGCAGCGGGGCTACATCTGAGACAGCGCTTTTTCGATAAACAGTGCGGGGTGCATCAAAGGGAACCATCGCACAATCCTCCCCGCGCGGCTGCGAGTTCGCCGCCGATAAAAAGTCACGTGCCGCCGATAGCAACCGCTGCAACGCCGTGATACGCGAAGAGCGACGTACGAGCCTCCGAGATCTACTTGCTCCGCACACCTTCAGAGAGGAAGCATCAGTTGTGCGCTGACGCTGGCCACGTACTCAATGCGAGGGAAGCGCATTTTCCATGAGCCCACCGAAACGTCGCTGTGCAGTCCTTGGCTGCAAAGCCAGCGAAGGGCCAGATACTCAAGTGCTATATAGTTTACCGAACGACAGCGAACGGCGGCAAGCATGGCTACTGCGTATCGGGCTATCAGTGACGGACAAACGAAAGAGCGTCTACGTTTGTGGGCGGCACTTTGCTGCCGAAGCTTACCAAGGAAGCCCGGAGTTGGTGAAATCCATGGGATTCGCCAGCAGAGTGCTTTTGAGACCAACGGCGATGCCGACGCTGCACCTTCCTCCCGTGCCGGTAAGCACTCCTTTGTAGCGAGAAACTTTTTTGCTATGCATGAATGTCACCTATGAAAATGCCCTTCTGGGTACGAACAGTGAAATACTTGCGGGCATGAGCTAAGCCGTGTTAATCTCCGAACAGGGGCTTGAGAAAAGTGAAACGACTTGTATTTTTTAGTTTCTTGATAGTTTTTTTAATTTTAAGTTATTTATATACAGCATGCCCTCAGGCACACTGCCGTGTTTACATTTTTTAGGTAAGTGGGCGAATTAAAAAAATGTCTTCGTGAAAACGGTTGTTAGCGAAAATTTCCCATTATAGTGCTTGCTGTGAAAAATACCAACTACTCTAAACTTGCTGTAAGCAAGATAAATGTAAGAAAAAAAATACCATGGTTGAGAGAACCTTGTCAAGTCATAGCTCCACTTTTTCGCTGAGTATGTATGATGAACAAGTGCACAATTTCATCAGAACGCTTCTCAGCACTGTCGCCAACCTAGAAGCAGTGAAATCGCTCTTCGTAGCATTCTGGAAATAGGTATTTCTTCCCCCCGTCTCTCTTTTCTAACGCTTCTCAGCACTGTCGCCAACATAGAAGCAGTGAAATCGCTCTTCGTAGCATTCTGGAAATAGGTATTTCTTCCCCCCGTCTCTCTTTTCTCGTGGTGTACGCTTTTTCCCTCTATACCCCTGGACCATCGATGCACTGACTATATTTTGGCTGAGCAGCGAGAAGGTTGATGAGGGACGAGGCATTTTCTGGGTTTGCATGTGGAGTAAGGGAGCTTTTTATCTAAAAAAAGACGTATTATTAAGATTGAAATGAGAACGCACGAGACAAACATTATCAAGCAAAGACTGAAATTGCCCGAGAGAAAGCCTACTAACCAGAGGAACTAGTGACCAATTCTGAAAGCACAAATTACGGTGTTCGACACCATTACCAAAAAAAAATTTTAATGAGGGGGTGCCTTTTTTGTGTATGAGGATTACGTTTGAAATTTCTTGCCATGCAGTTAACACACCCAAGTCGAGTGTGATTGCTGGGAAAACATTTTCCAGATGTATTTTTATGAATGTGCATCTGCTGTTTTCTACTCCTCATGACGGAGCTTCAATGAGTCAGTCACCTTAGTCGTCGCCTCAAGGCAAAAAAAAAAAAAAACTTGTTTCCTTGTCCTTGGCAACCCCAGGCTTGCACCACCCCTTCATTGTATAGAGAAAACATGCATAGCACTGGCATATGCTGCATAGGGAATACCCCTTTGAATAGCTCTTTTAATTTGCAGAGGTATGCAAGCTTCACTTGATTATTCGGTCATTGTACACCAAGTCCTTGTATAGCCATGGACAAATGAAATGGGAACATGAAAATGTGAAACGGAACACGCAAAATCAAATATGGATAGTGGATAAAAAATAAACGCTTGCTAGTGGTATATTTGGAAAGACAAATTTTCAATCTTTGTTACTGTAATAAAGCCACGCAACAATTCACTTGTATTGAAAGAAATCACGCTATCTCTGTGTTCTGGTTCATGTTTTTGTGTTCACGTTTCATTTGTCCATGACTGTACATAGTGGCCCGGAAGCTGGAACCCTTAAATTATGTATGAAGAATTTTTTAGGCCCCTTAAATGATCTACATAGCCACGGCTTCAATGGACAAGATGATGAGTGGTCAACATAGTCAGAGGAACAAACAATATTGCTCTAGAATAAACACTGAACAGAAACTAGAACCTAATGGTGCATTAAACATCCTTGTTACAGCCACCCACCATGCAGAGGCCATCGACCTCGGCAACTCCTGGTATCACTTCACCTGAACCGATGCCTACTGTGAGTTATTCGAGAAAAACATCAAAAGTGCCGAATACCAACTAGGGGGATCCGTTCCTCTCAGTGGAGGAAGATCCTCAAAGAGGTGTCGAGTGTGGTTTTATTGGTGAACCAGAAAAATGCATGCAACCCCATCCATATACAGCTTCACTGTATATGGATGGGTATTAAAGCCATCACCACAGAATCGCTGTTCCTTCAAAGTTTAGTCGATTGAGCTGCACAAGCTATCACAAGTCTTGATAATAGGACACGCCCTTTCATTCTGGGCACAATGCTCCCAAACTGGGACCATATTACTAACTGAGCTCATTAAATAACTGATTACAATAAATGAACTGCTTTGCAGCCACCAGCTTGCCAATGTGCCTGCCACCCACCACTGCATACAACAGCTACACAAACTGCTGTGTTTCAATGGGAAGCTTCCACACAGACTGAGCAGCAAGGTTCAACAAAGAAAAATGGTAAGCAGGACCCCATTGGCCACACCTCTTGCATGTAGTGCTTGAATGCAGAGAAACAATTTAATAGATGGTTGAAAAATGCCACAACAGCGAAACCAAGCAGTTAGCTGTGTTTTCGGTGCAGTAATTTAATTTAACCAACAGCCACGCAGGTGAACCTGGAGGCCAAGGTTCGGGTTGCAGTGGGGACGCAGACCGACGAGTGTCCATCTTTTCTGGCAAGAAAAGAAGCACAAACAGCGGATGCTTCTCCCTTACCAGTACCCCCAGACTTCCAGCCTGAACGTCAGTCAACCCCTCTGCCTGCAGACGCAATGGAACTGGGTGAGGATCAGCTGCCAGAAGTGGAGCGTTCTCTAACGGATGACATAACAATGGAGGTCGACGAGCAGGAGCCAGGAGCAGAAAGCGATGCCACATTTCACCTAACTGCTGAACTGAGCTTTGCCAGGTATGTCATTAACCCTTCCCTCCTTGTACTGTGCACATTAGCTTTAAGCAGAAACCGCACTAGTGCTTGCTTTCAGAGGAACCATGAAGACGAAACAATAGCTTGCTTCATGCAGAAAATTGCCGCACTAGAATAACTGTCAATTTTAATGCAAACTTCAATCAAGCTAGGTCATAAAGGAATCAGGGGGAAAGAGTAGCCACTCGCCAGACACTTTCTTTAACTTGAACTGCCTTCTGCATGGCGTAGGACCTAGTTTGTACAGATTAGCGGGAGCCGCCAACAAAGGTAAAGCCAAAAAACACGGCTGTGTAAATATAGTGCGGCCTCTGGTTCATTCGATGACAGCGCTTGAATTCCAGCGTACAGTTGAAACACTGAATATTCTGCTTTTGGTGCCGCACCAATGACATCAATGCCAACATTGTGTAATAAAAGATTTGAAAGTTGGTCGATATTTCCAACATTTGACGTAAAAACAGTCCTTTGGGTCAAGAATGAGGTTGAGTGAGTGACGAAAGGCTGATACTTTTAAATATAAAACAAGGATATGTGTTGCCTGCATGGTCCCTTCAAAAAGGTATTTTTTACTTAACAAAGAAAGAAATCATTTATGTAGTTGCAAGTTGAAGAAATAGCAAAAAATATGTGGGGTGTAATTGGAAATCAAAATGATTGCCAACAAGGAATACCTGCTGCATGCTCTTTGGGGACAGTAAGGGCATATTCTCTCTGAAATTTTCGATGTGTACCAAGATCCGGGCAAGAACAAAATGGTTTTTCACGAAGCCGCAGTGTTTTAGACGCTACATGCATTGAGGCACTAATGAGAAAAAAATTAAGGCATTGATTAACCAAAACAAAGGCAAGCTAAGATAGTCCAAAGGTTGCCGGCATATGGAATTCTTTGGCTCATAACCGGTTCATTACATCTTGCAGTGACCAGGCAGAGCAAACACCGCAAGATCAGCGGAAGTTCCTGGTATTCGAAAGCAACTTAAGGGAACTGCTTGCTGTGTGCCGCATCTGTCACAAGCCCTGCCAGAACGACTTCAAGGTGCTGGGCTCCATGGTCCGGGTAAACAGTAAATGCCCTGACCCGACATGCCCTGGCACCACATGGCAGAGCCAGCCCTTGCTGGGCGACAAAGCAGCTGGCAATGTGCTCCTGGCAGCGGCCATCCTTTTCTCCGGCTGTCCTGTGGCTGCCTCTTTGAGAGCTCTCCAATCTATCAAAATACAAACCATCACGGAGAAGACATACTTCAACTATCAAAGGGGCTACTTGCTACCTGCTGTGAAAAAGGTAAAAAATTACGGCATGCTGCAGTTGCGTTCAGTTAGAGCAGATTACTGCCCACCCTGTGCACAAATGCATTTGCCTGCACAGCTGGCTGTCATGTCTGTGCTCTCAGCACATTAAGGCTTGGCTACCATCAACAGGAAACTGCCAGAGGAGAGCTAAGTATGTACACCTGTGCCCAAAACACAAGTGCAGATTTTCAATCATCCCTAAGATGGATTTGGAAGCATCAGGGCCCCATTTTCCTTCATCAGCACTACATTTAACAGGGCTCGCAACAAGTAATTGAAGCATGTTACAACATCTAGTTCATTTTCAGAGGCTTTTTTATTGTTCCACGCACATACAAATTTCGCCCCATATGTTTACAGCAGAAAAACAGTTGAGGCTGAATATTATGCACCAAGAAACAACTTGTAAAGAAATGAAAGCAAGAAGAAACACCTAGAGACAAAAACAGGAGAAACACCAATATATTGATGAGGAAAAATTGAGTAATAGGAAAAATACAAAACTGGCTTGAGTTTGCTATAGTTCACTCGCCATGCATACCCCTTGTTCTGCTAACAAAGCTGGCTTTTTCCTTGTCAGCTTTCCGATAGTGCTCACCCACTGCTTTCGCAATCCCTGAAGGGGACCCGGCTTTATTCATGCATCAGTCTAGGTTGCATGTAGCACTAAGTTCCGACAGGTTGTGTTCGCCTATTTTAACATTCAACCTGCTTCAAGATTTTCTCTTTCATCTCGAGCAAGACCCTCTGCTCTGCAATGATTGTGACAACTTGCCACCTTACCATCTGAGAAATATTGCCTTTACAGATTGATCCTATTCCCACTTTTGAGCTGTGTGCATGCGAACAAATGAACATGTGCACTGGTTGCAAACGTGACATAAAATGAGTGTTGCTTGCTTTATAAATGCCATGCATCTAAAACCGGTGAAACATGTATCCATGAAGTGATGATATAGCCTTATCCTATGAGGCTGGAAAGAAAAATATCACGAAGACTAAAAGCCGCTACTTAGAAAGGCATTTGAAAAGTACACGTCCTTGCAAGGCTGCATTTTCTACAAAACAGGCCCTAAAAAAGCACAGCTAACAAACTGGCAAACAGTGCAGTAGTAAATCTGTCTTCCCAGTGGCATTCTCACATGCCCACACTTGTTTTGAAGTGCCAATTCTCACAGAGATGGGTGCATTCTTTCAATTAGCTTTATCAGGAGCAACAGGACCAGCTGGTGCGGAGGGTTGCTGGCACGGCAGTGGCCTGGCAGGGGATGGCCGCTGCGATTCCCCGGGCTACAGTGCAAAGTATTGCACATACAGTCTCCTCTGCACACAGCTCAACCGCATCATCCACTGCGAGCAGATCAGGGTTAAAGAGGTAAGAGAACATGACCATACAGAAACTTTACTTGCACGCTTTGCACATACATCCTATGAAAGTACACATGAACCATTTTAATGCTATAAATGCTTTTTTTTCATTCCCAGTCAGCAAGTGTGCCAAACAGCGTGGCGATGGAGAAAGAAGGGCTAGTCAGGTCCATGGTAAAACTGGAGGAGCAGGGTGTCGCCATACGTTCTCTAACTACAGGTAACATTCCTAATGCCTCCCTATAAAATGCACATTTCTTAGAATAACATTTACATCACAATTCTTGTGAAAGCACATAGAGGATGATGCATTACTCAGAGCTGGAAATTTATTAATAAAAGGTCAAGGAATACAAAGACCATAAATGCCCCAGCAGTTAAAGTGTTAACGGGTAAAGTGGAATAAGCTTACACAGTATATAACAGAAGTAGGAAATTTGGCACATGCTGATGAGTTGTCTAAATGTAATTTTGGATTTGTTGATGTCGTTGAACCACACGTGATGTTATAAATTTCATAGGCTTTGACAGTCTCTTGAATCAGTGAATTTTTGAGCTCCCACATTACTGAAATACCAGAAGCTAGGTAACACCCATGTGAACAGCAATGAGCAGGTAGTTGAAAATCGCAGAGTTTCTAGAAAGATGTGTAATGGGCAGGCGAGGTCAGTTAGTCCAGTTGCCCGACTTGCTGGGTAGCAAGTCACGAGAGAGCAACCTTGCATTTTCTTGCATTTTTAAATTTGAAAATGAGAACAGACGTACAGCCTGTACCTCAAAGAAAAGCGTTGCAGGGGTCCTTTAAAGGCCAACTTCACTCAAATTTCCGACAACGTAAAAATAATGTCTCCTAATAGTACATGTTAAAACGTAAAAAGAGTGCGAAATGCAAAATGCTACGTTTCAAACATTAACTTGCGACGCAAACGGCTCACGACATTTGCGTTAGCGGAATCGAAACTGGATACAAAAGGCGGCCATTACCAGCGGCCAGACGTGACGTACTATCGGCGTCAAATGAAACGCGAACACGAAAATATGAACCTGAACACACAAATAGCGCGATTTCTTTGCATGCAAGCTAAAATGACGCGTGGCTTAGTTACAAAAACAAAGTTGGGAAAAGTGGATTTCCCAACATATCAATAGCAAGTCATTATATGAACTCCACGAACAGTATTTTTCAATTTTGCACGTTCTGGTTCACATTTCTGTGTTCGAGTTTCATTTGACGCCGTTAGTACGTGATGGAACGGAAGCGGCCGCGCTAGGACCGGCTGCCGCTCAGAGCCGTTTTAAGCGTCTCGTTTAGCACTGTTATTTCCACAGAACTTCACTAATGTTTGCCCAAGATAATGGAGTTAGGCGCGATTCCGACATCGCGTTGCTATCAATCGAGATGAAGTAGACCATATGACAGTTATTTTTCCGTCAGAACAACTGCTGTTGTAGCAATCCTTGGCATTGCGAGTAAAAAAGCCGTCCCTGATTTACAAAGCTAAGTTGCTTGCACGACTTCGAAAAGCATTTTTGGTTAGCCGGCGCCTCGGCTATCACATCGCTCTATTTTTACAGAATAAACCGCACGCGGGTGGAGATCAATCACTATTTTTACTACACATTACGTGCAAACAGCTTCGTGAATATCAGCTCAGTATTTTTCGCCTTGCTGCACATCAAGAATCGAATGATAATAGGGATCTTAAACTATAAGCCACCTTCCACAGCTAAATGGTGCACTAAAACACAAAAAAGTTATCTATCCACCGCTTTTTTCTACTTTCACCAGAGACAGGTGCTGTTGGAAACATTCTACTTTCAAGTAAACTAAGTTGAGCGCTCTACAAAAGTAAATACTTCATTTGGGAATTGAAATAAAAATCGAGTGTATTGTTTATGAGAGGTGCAGTTTTGTTAGAAATACATGCAAAATACCTCAAAAATACATGCAAAAATGCCTCAAGTATTTTTGCATGTTTCATATATCTAAATTCATTTAGATATCGGCATAATTCTCGTTTTTTATTATGCATTTCAGATCGCCACCCTGCTATAAAAACATTGTGCAGGCAGAAAAAGCCAAACATGAGACACTTTTTTGATGTGTGGCACATTGCTAAAGGTGAGGGGGAGATCCTGCTACTAAGTCATCAATTAATTAACACAGGACAACAATAAAAACTGGCACCGACCAAGAATGTTTAAAATCCAAAAAAGACGTTTTGGCTCCCGTACGGGTGCCTTGTTCAATTTTAAACATTCTTGGTCGGTGCCAGTTTTTATTGTGAACAAGGCCCCCGTACAGGAGTCAAAACGTCTTTTTTGGATTTTAAACATTCTTGGTCGGTGCCAGTTTTTATTGTTGTCCTGTGTTTTCTTGACCAGATGGGCTTCCGTCCAACCCTCGATTTCAGTTAATTAAGACTGTGTACTGTTTGTCTCAGGCCTCAAGAAGAAGCTCAAGCTTGCAGCCAAATCAAAAGGCTGTAGCTCCATACAGCTTTGGATTGAGGCCATCAAGAATCACTTGTACTGGACGGCAGCTATGGGCGATGGGGATGGAGAGCTCATCCTGAGCATCTGGGGCAGCCTACTCAACCACGTGTGCAACAAGCATGTGGGGCATCAGGGGCCATTCTCCTAATGCCTACATGAGCCCCTTGAAGATAGACAATGGATGAGACCAGGTGAATCGCTGCACTGCAATAATCTTTGCTTTGGCAATGCAGGCTTTTCCCCGACTTCAAGTTCGCTAAAGATGGCCACGGTGGCGGCAACTATTTTGCAACCACACCATATAAATATGTATGGCCGATAAATTTGGCCTCTACGGATGAGTAGCAGGTGTAGTAGATTTGTAGAGTTCGTATTTACTACGACATCAAGATCAACAAGGACATACTTAAAGGACTTCATTCAAAGCTTCCAGTTTCTTTCTTTAGCTTTCTTTAGTTGGTTATTCTAGGGTGATGGAAATGGCAAGGAGGCCATCAGGCCATGTAGTAAAAGACAGGCCTAAGGCTGAATCAAAAGCTAGGAGCTTTCTTTGAGCACAGGGGCCACCTAAGGGATATGCGTATACATAGGAGCAAATTGGAAGGGAAAATGGTAAAACCCTGATCAACTTTCTCATGGCCGCGAAAAAGCGTAGTAACATGCACTCATCATAAAATCCATGCAACAACTATTACACTTCAGTGGAAACTAAAAACTGATACTTTGCACGGCTCGAAAACTGAAAATAATAATAATGAAAAAAACGAGAAAAGAATAATGCAGTGCAGGTGCCACTCGTGCTGTTATTGTTCGGTTTGAATAGTTGTGAATCAAAAATTTTTTTAAACAAAATGAATATTTAGGAAGCCAATAAAAAAACTGAAAATTTACAATTTGTCAAACATGCTTCAGTAATAGTAGCCTGTACAAAATTTAGAGGCTCATTTTAAAGGGTTTGCAACATTGTTAATGACATAACACAAACATACAGAAGCTATCCCACAGGTTTTACCTTTATTGACGGCAGTGTACTTTATATGGGGATAAATTTCATCTTATGTGGTGACCTCAACAAGTGTTTCAGTGTTAGCGTAATCATAGGGTTCATATTCTGACCTGGCAAAATTAAACATTTCTTTATAAGTATCATGAACATTCATGTCAGTTTTAGGAAGGAAACTTCAGCAGCACATGCCATGACAAATTAGCCTAACCTTTAAAGCTCCGTCAGCCTGCCTTCACGGCCAGGTAGTATAATCTCCACTTTGCACTTGCCCGTGTGTTCGCTTCACAGTAACAATGCGTAATTTTATTTTGAGAAATCATTTGCACTGAAAATTATAAAATTTGACCGGACATGCACGCACAAGTATCTGAAATATGGATTTCATGAAGGGCATTTCATGCCTAATTAAACATATACAAAGAGCTGAGGCTAAAATTTGTCTAAGTGCATGATAAACAAACATGGTCTGGTCAGCTTTGCGAATGACGCCTTTTTGTCACGAAAGCTTTATCTTGGTGTCTGCAAGTGCGAAGCGAGAGAAGTTCAGCACTTTTCTAATGTGGCAATAAAAGAACAGAAGGGACTTTACAGTTTTAGAAAGAAAAGATAAACTTTGCACTTCATTTGCTCAAACAACTGGGAGCTTGGGGACTAGAGCTGGGCTTCCTTATCTAGAAAGTGTTGACCAGGGCGGCTTGGGTGTGACCACTTTATCAGGATGTGAGAAGAGAAGCACCAGGGCATGCAGGAAAGAAAGCTGTTTTTCCGCGCACCAGGGTGTAGTTGGCATAATGCTGAGAAAT
The DNA here is from genome assembly GCF_048455015.1 of Haemaphysalis longicornis. Taxonomy (NCBI): domain Eukaryota; kingdom Metazoa; phylum Arthropoda; class Arachnida; order Ixodida; family Ixodidae; genus Haemaphysalis; species Haemaphysalis longicornis. The sequence goes on along the minus strand of NW_027526385.1, from coordinate 40,677,231 downwards.
AACAATGCGTTCCCCAGTAACACTTTCTGTTAGTCATTTACCTGCACGTCACCACTGTAGTGTGGGAAAGCTTGTCGCATGATGTTTGCAGCGGTCGATCATTCGGCCTCGAAGTGCGATACATCCTGCCCCTAACTCATTGAACTTGTTGCAAAGGATGCATTTTGCACATGGTTTTCCGGGCCATTTGGTCTTTTTTGCAACGAGTCAACATTTTATCTATCCGGGTTCATTAGGATGCCATCTTGTTAAAAAAAAGTACATGTGGGGGTGACACTTCAGTTGCCGTTTAGCTCCAAAGTGCAAATTAGAAATAAATACAAAATCAGGCAAACAAATGTAACAAATGATGGCAAAGCCCATCTTTTGTTGCCACCTTTTGCTAAAAAGAAGACCTGCAGCTTCGAACAGGAAAGGAAAAATTAAACTTTGACAATGAATTGGGAGGTTAGTGTAATCTAGGGCAAGATTTAGGCAAAACATTCCAAACTACTGCCTTATGCCTTTAATTTTTTTGTCCTGGTGTCGGGCTGTGCAGTTCACGGCACAAACCGTCATGGATGTGCAGTAGTAAATTAAGACGATATATAAAGTAGTTACCACAGAAGACAGCTGTATGCCTGGCATGGTTAATGTTAGTTGGTAAACATTCAGTTAGGTTGTAACAGCTCTGGTACTTATTTTAATTTTACAGTTGGTTGGGTTATACCAGCTGAGGTACTTATTTTAAGTTTATAGTCGGTCACTGACAACAGCAGTGTATGCATGCAAACGAAGGCTTGCTGATCAAAAACCAGCCAGGTGGCAAACGTAGAAATTATTGAAACAACTGTTCCCTCGTGTTTTGAACCTTATTTTAAATACTATTTGAAACTTTGTAATAGTGCTGCTCACTTCGAAGCAGAATCACATATTGCATTATTTGCTTCAGCGTTTAAAATTTTCGAATAATTGCGTGCCACTACAAATGTGACATTGAGGAGGCTGCTAGTTAAAACCGCATAAAGCTCATGTCTACCTTGCCCACAATGGCAGTGCATAGTTGGCAGCTCATATCCCTTCCAGAAAAATGTCAAGTCTGTGCTCACCTTCGAAGTCATCTTGACATACAGTGGACTCGTGTGGTGCCTGGTCTGCAATAATTGTTGTCATTGTATTACGTCTGCACTGCAGAGCAGATTGATGAGATTCACATCAAATGAACTCTTGTTGTGCTGCTTGTCTTAAATTACTGAATTCAAACAGAATCATGAATGTCCGATTAACATGAGAGCTAGCAGTATGGCAACTTCTCTCGCGTGTGTCATAATGCTGGCAGCAGCGGGCCGCACTTTTTGCCATCTGGTTATGTGAGAAGGAGCATGAACTTTGAAGTCTCAGATTTCCAGCTGCAAGCAAACCTTGGAGTAGATGCTTCCACTTATCACTTTCTTATTTTGTTTAGCAGCTTTCACTTTTCACCACATGGCAGTCCGAAGATGCCCGAGCCAGTTGTTCCGTATTGGTGATAAAAATTTAAAATTCCTTAACTTCTTGCCACCCTCCCCCCTCCCCGTTCTTAAAATGCCCACATCTCATAAATTTCTGGGGAGAACCCTGTATGTGACTATGCAGCAACATTGTTCTGAAGTTTTTGCATGGCAATAATAGTTCTGATTACCTAATTAGTGATGGAGGCAATAAGAAATGTGTGAACAATTTTCTTCCAACAGATTCGCCTGCTTTTCTGAAGCTGCGAGCGATTTTGCAGAACCCCCGCCTCCTCAGTGATCTGCAGCAATTGTCTCCAACTGTACAGACTTACGCACTGGAATCATTCAATAGCCTGATAATTCGTTTTGCACCCAAGGCAATAGCATTTTCGGAAGAGGGAATGGCAGCAAGGTAATTCAAAAATATCAACTTGCCCTTATAGAGTAGAAAAGCTTGCCAGTTCACAAATGGTTAATTTAAAATTTTTGATAATTCAAGCTGATTACCCAGTCCTGTCGCACCTTCATGGGGATACACGTGTTTAAAAGCCTGTTATTTCGGGTGAAAATTCCTTCTTCTGATAATGAGAATTGTGCTTCACCATGCATCAATCTACTCTTAATACAATGGCACCAATTGACCTTTATTACGTGTCAAAAGTTATCACGTTCATCAGCATCAGCATAAGTCACTACATGCTGGAGAAACTGAATTTGAACTGTTCTATCAAGCTATTCAACACAAGGATTGTTAGTGGGTGCCTGGAATCAGTCAGTCAAAACGATTCAACTTGAATGTCTTGTGATGAAAGCACACGGCACACTGATTATATAATACGAGGCTGTTTTCAAAAGTCATAGAAAGGCTTCAAGGTGTCACCTTTGTTATTTATGAAGTCACAGACATCAGAACAACAGAGTTTGCAAATGCAGAGTCTATGCATTTGCCCACAATTCTAAGGCAAGATTTTGGGGCCTTTTGTCAAAATAGTAATGTCCGTTATCTATATTGCATGCTGTTTAATCTTATGGAGTGTTTCCAGCTACACATTTTTGCACTGAAAAGTAAGTGTACACAGTACATAATTTGTAAGATTGGATACATTCGTGGATACATCCGTTTAGAAGAAACGTGGATACATCCGTTTAGAAGAAACTTATCGTAATGATTAAATTTTCATCTTTCAAGGCTAGGCTGAAAAAAAGGCACATTCTCATCCAGATACTGCGAGTTTAAACTCTTTTTTTTTCATTGCTCTGGAACTCGAATGAATTGTCAGTTGAGGGTTCTGGAGTTAGTTATAACATAAAACTCACTACCGAGCTTCAAACATTTGATACCTGTTTGTAAGACTTAATTTTGTAACACTTTCTGGGTTGCCAAATGGTTTCGGGAATCGAGAACAAGGCTGTGATGCCACTAATTTTTTTCAAATACGGCTGAGAATAAAAAAGGGGGTTTCAGAAATGAGACTAACAAATTTTCCCTTTCTTTATCATTCATACTTTGACTTGTTTCATGCACTGTTTTTCGATTAGTACTGCATTAACGACCCAAAACTTTAATCTGTAGTTTTTTCTGCATTATTCCTAATATTGTTTGCAACAGCAATGCATCTAGATTGAAGGTGTTTGAGTTTCATTAGTCTCAGAACAGTGATTGAAATTAAGCACTGCAAACAACCTCCAGTAAGAGAATTTTTACAAGTACACTTTTTTTGCACCGTTTCTGCTATTTTCAGGACACAATTGGCTGTGCTGCACTATAATGAAAATGCCTTGCGGCCGCAGGCCAAGACCAAGAAAGGGAAAAATAAATACAAGGTGAAGATGTCGCGACCCCGGCCAGGGCACTTCTTTGTTTCTCCATTGAAAACCAAGCCGACATTTGGTACGTGAGCCCAGCTTTTTCATAACAACTGTAAAAGGACCAACATGTGGGCAACTTGGTACTGCTTACCCACGTTAAAAGGCAGCACAACAGACAAATGCAAGGAAAAGACCTCTTGCGACAGTATCACGCTGCACTCACAACAAATTTTATGGAAAACACAAAACAAACATAACTACTACGACCGAACCCACATCCTCTTACATCATGACGCACAACTAGATAATAACAAACTGATCCAAAACCAAAATTCTTGTTCCTGCAGTGTTATCGACGGCTCGCTAATATGCACATTCCCCCTTTTCCTAATATGACATGCCTCAATGACTTCCTAGTGATCTGATTGCCATGCACCGAAAGGATGTTGGTATCATGAAAAAGCGGAATGCACCCGTGTTCAGAAGGATGCCTGGTGATGTGTGAATACGTCTCGTGTTTGAGTGAGTTTTTGTGTTCCAACAATCTTATATTTATACAGCGACTGGTTTGTCTGCAAAGAACACACTCCAGAAACCCTGCCTTTCTTAACCACGTCAGTTGTACCGAAAAATTATCTGAAGCCTGGTGAAAACAACACTTAGGGAGAGCCGATAACAATTACAAGGAAGCAATACCATTTTGTACTACCTTTACTATTACGCTGCCATTCAAGATGCATTTTTAATAACACACTTGATGTTAATTTGTGCTGAGAGCTGCAACACTGAAGTGCTGTCTTATTTATTCTTTTGCAAGGTTATGTCTGCAGGCTCGTGAACGACGTGGCCATGCGTTGCGAGGCCACCACGCTCAGGGAAAGTGTTGCGAGCAGCACGTCTAGGAAGCGGCACATGACCGATGCATACGACCGGCCAGCAAAGGAAGCACTCATCACTGAGTATACTAGTCGATATGCACCACAAGAACCCATTGTGAAGGCCTTGGTGGAGCACTAGCTTTCATCATGTTGATTGATTTGATCGTTTCATTGGTGGGTTTAACGCACCTACACTACACATGCGATTAGGAGTGCCGTAGTGGAGGGCACCGGAAAAAGTTTGACCACCTGGGGATCTTCAATGTGCGCCGAAATCTAGAACACACGGGCGCTTTCACTTTTCGCCTCTATCTGGAAAGCGGCCGCCGCGGCCAGGAATCAAACCCGCACCCTTGAGCTCGGCAAGCTTTCAGCAAGGTTCTGCTGCTGTGTACAATGTGGACCTTTTTACAGCAGAGCTGTATAAGCCTAAATGTTTCTTATATTTTTTACGTCTCAACCAGAAAATAGCAGTTCTCAAGACCTCCCTTTTACTGAGCTACCGTGCCTGTTAAGCAGCCGAAATTTAAGCCAACTGAAAAACGTAATTTAAGCCAACTGAAAAAACTACACCAGCACAATGGGTGCCCTTTTGTATGCACAGGAGCTGCTTATACTGAAAAAGAAAGATCTTACCTTGGTGTCCGAGCCTTATAGCACTGGATACTGGAAGCCCACATATGACGCTGAAGGGAAGTGTTGTCGTATGTGGCCCACCACACATGCTGGTAGCACGACTCGATTGGCTGTTCCGAGCCTGCCCCAACACCAGCGCGTGAAGAGCCTGTATGCCGTGAAGCGATACTTCCTGAAAGTAATTGAAGTTAGTTATGCACTTTACAGTACAATAGAATCAGTCAATATTTCACACTTGCTGGCTAATTACTATACTAGGCATGTATTAAAATGCACTGACAATTAGCTATATGCGAGTGTAGGTTGGTTTACACTTTTAAGTAAATATAAGCTATGTTGTTGTTATGTCATGGTTTCAGTTCTGTATCACGTTCTTAAGTGTGCTTCTTGTCTTGACCAGCCTTGTTCTAGATTGTGGAAACATAAAATGCATGGATAAATAAAGAATAAAATGTTCTTATTGAATCCCATAATAAAGCACTTTGGACCTGCCCCTTTGCTAGCTGTCTTACCTGTGCAACTCGCAAGGCATGGGGACGCCATGGGACTCCAGCTCCCAGTACACAGCCTCGAGAACTGCTGGGTTGAGGCAAAGGGTGGGAAAATATGCATGCCGAGTGATGCAGTCATTGTTGCTCTTGGCAACAACTTTAGCGATCCCCCGACAGCACACATTTTCCAGTGGCTTTGGACTGGCCACACACAGCCCACATTGGCACCTGCATACACAAGTGCGCACATGCGGGTAAGCTTTGTGTTTGACAAGCAGCTGGTAAACACAGATGTGCACCATACAACACAAGGAACTAGGTGCCAATTTAAATTTTCAGTATGCTCAACAGTATGGAAAATGGGACATAGCCTGCCCCACTCTAATAAGAGAAAAGTAGATTAAATGTCGGCTTCTAAACTATGAAAATACGTCGTTTCAAGTATGTAGACATGTAGAGAAAAAATATCTGCTTTTGAACTATGAAAATACCACTTAAAATGCCACGACTCCTATGTTATGTGTGTCACTGACACGATTTAATTAATAAATTGGGCACCGGGGCTAACTTCCCCTAGAGAAAATGGTAGTCACGACTCCTAGTTACGTGTGTCACTGACACGATTTAATTAATAAATTGGGCACCGGGGCTAACTTCCCCTAGAGAAAATGGTAGTCCAAGCTGGGACTTATGCCATAAACTTGGAACAGAATTTGGCCATAAGCCAGCTGGGACCAGCAACCATTTTCTCTATTGTCAATAGTGCTTTCAGAGGAAAAGAAATATATTATTTTGCAAAATCGCGACGTCGTTATTGAGCGATTAAACCGTTTACTTCACGCACAAAACAGGGGCATCAGTCTTCGATGGAAAAAAAATGTAGTGCCGTGGTCGCGGAGGGGTCGGCAGCACTGAGCACACCCCAATAATAACAATGAATGATGGAGAAGAGCGAAAGCCTCTAGCCCTTAATGAGAAATTTGAAATTGGTGAATGATTTTGTGTAGCCATGGGGAGTCCTCCAGGAAGGGCAGGCCCAGCACGAACCTCAAAGCGCAAGTCGCATGGTAAATAAACTCGCGGCCCTGCTAGTCCGACGCAAGAAAAAAAAAAAGAACGGTCCACGCCACACAGTGCAACCTTGTGGCTGAGTTAGCCACGTTTCGAAAATATTGGACGGGAATAATATTGCTGACGCGAGCGCGCGCACGGCGTCGCTATTACGGTGTGCGCACTATACAGGGTGCCTACGCAATCGACATCGGTATAGAACGCACGCACGCTCATTCAAACAAAAGTCGAGCCAACCGTTCAATCATTCGCTCAGATATTTCATTTTTCCATACTTACCAATTCATCTCGTCGCCGCTTCGTCCCGGTGACGCTGGCGATTCAGGGTCATCATCCTTTCTTGAGACCTTTCGTCGCGGTGTGGATTCGTAGGGATCCCACCCCAGCTCTTTAGTTCGCTTTTCCAGCCTTGAGCGGAGTGCCGGGTCCATGTTGTCAACAAAGATGAAAAAAACCGAAAGAGCTTGCCCGTAGCCAACGCCTTGCCGTAGCAGACGGCAATCGGAGCGCAAAAGCGGAAGTACGTCACCGCTGAGGAGCGCAGCATCATGGGAGGGAAGGCGGTCGCACCGTCAACAGCGAAGAGAACGTTGAAAAGAGGAGGAAAGGCGGCACGACGATAATACGCAGTTTTTGATTTACAATTTCTCGGCTAATACTCATCGCTTTAACAAAATTCTTGCAGGAGAAGATTGCTTATACATTGCTTTATTTGGTTATATGTACATCCATGTATCGGCGGAAGGTATTTCAGGACCCCTTTAATGCTAATGGTGACGCTTTCTGAACGTTTCTTTGGGACGGTTTTCAACTTTATTACATTCCTCTTCAAACTACACTAGAGCTTTCTTAGTAGAGTTCCTCAAGCATTGTTTGGGGGTGTTCTCTAAACAAGGTCATCTGCTAACCTTAAGGGGTTCAATTATTCTCTGTTTACTGTATACCTGACTTTTCCGATGCAAGCTTCAAAATACCATTGTAAGCAAGTAGTAAAGAATTTTTGTGAGCTTACCGTTCTCCCTAATGACAATTCTGCGCGCCGTGAGCACCACTCAGGCGCGTTATCCTTGAGTTCACCCAGAATCCTTATTTGTCCCCTCCACCCCTTCCGCTGCTGTCCACCTCCTGCCTTTGCAATCAGCTCTTGCTTTTGAGATATCGGTGCCATCCAAGACGGCGCATGGCTACCTGTAACACATATGGTTCCACCTGCACAAGGGTATTGCCGAATGAACGCGCTTTATCCGCTCTATCTCCTGATCAGCACCTTTTTACTTGTGCTGCCAATGATTGCCCTTCCCCTGCATTCTTGTACGTGTTCCCTCCAAGAGCCGCATTGAAGTCTTGTCTATTCACTGCCTCCCAATGCTACTCTTACTGGGGTGTTGTGTATTAAATTAAACATTGTTGTAGTCTATATTTTACATGTGAAAAGGCCCATTAGACTCTGTGATGAAGTTCGGGTTAGCCGAGACACGTGCCAGAAGTCATAAAGGTCGGAGACATGGCATGGATGAAGAATGCGGTGGTTGTATTGTCGGAACGTGAGACACGCTGCGGGGAACGAAAGAAAAAAAACACAAATAATAAGACTAGGAGAAAGGAAAGATGACAGCAGTCCTTGTCAGTCCTAGTCGCGCTAGTCCAGTAACCTTATTCGGGTGCGGCGTCAGCGCCTAATGCCAACCGAACGTGCTCACGTTGCTGCACAGCGTCCGATGAGGTCCAGTGGCGCCAGGCACGGTAGAAGCGGCAGCAGGCACAGGTAATGGGGGTGGATCCAACGGGTGGTCTGCCCGAAGAGGTTGTGGCCCCCCTCCTGGTTGGCCCGACGACGAGGCGACCCGGCGCAAGGCGCGGATGCCCGGCGCAGCGACAGACACGGGTATCCGGCGCTGTGGCGATGGCCCCGTAACCCCGGCAAGAGCTGTCGACGTCCCGGCGCGGTAGCACGGGCGCCGTTAATGGGTTTCTTCGCGATTCCAAACGCGACCCCGAGCTCGAGCCGATGTCGCCGTTCCGTCCCCCTTCTCGCACTCGCGCTGCCTTCTCATCATCAGTGATGACCTCGTGGCACATACCCGCGCACGGGGGATTGACTTGGCATCTCGTCAAAACTCCTAATTTTTATTACATATGATTGATGACATAATTGGGATCCATTCTTGAGCAGCGTTTTTTAATTCCCGCCGAGTGTCTCGGCTGCTGGAAATTCAAGGTGCTGCTCATGAGGCTAACTTTTACCTGGGTAGGGAACTTTGAAACACCAACGAACCGACTTATGGGTCTGAAATTCTTATGCTCTTAGACACCATTTTTTGTGAATTATAATTATGTGGCCGTTTGTCCCCACCAGTTACACCAATAAAGTCCTGAGGCACTCTGAAAATAATTTGTAAGCTTTTAAAGCACAATGTCCCCTCCTTACATCAAGTCAAGAGCCAGTATACTATGGCAACGGGCCGGGAAAATGCAGACTGAAGCGGGGACCTCGAGATAGGCTCGGTAGCTACGGTGGTCTGTTCGATTAGGCCCCAGCGTTTGGATCGTACTCTTTGTGAACGCGTGTCCCCACGGAAAAGCCATTGTTTTGCGCCTCCCTTTCCATCTTCCTCAGGGTAGGAATTTCTAATTAACTCATTCGACCCAACCGAGGGCTGCGCATGATAAAGAAAGATCCAAATATCAGCACTGTTTCTAAAAGTTAAATATTAGCCGAACATAATACAGTTTCATTTGCCAACAGCTAAGTACCCCTTTAGTTTAGTTATCGCTGAATACAATTTTCTCAACAGGAGGTTCGGCTAAGCAGCACGTTTAAGCGCGTGGGAATCACAACGAATCGGTGTCGCAGCTTTGCACATTTCGTTCTTCTACAATACAAGAGGGGTAATCAAGAAACTGCTTATACAAAAAGCTCCCGATGCTAAAACAGTCTGCCGCATGCTAAACCCCCGGCCATGCCAATGGTTTCAACGTGTCAGTGCTACTTCGGAGGAAGGCTTGAAGAAAATTATATAAAAGGTTAACAGTCTGCCGCATGCTAAACCCCCGGCCATGCCAATGGTTTCAACGTGTCAGTGCT
>NW_027526385.1:40634864-40667689 GCF_048455015.1 Haemaphysalis longicornis | reverse complement strand
AGCAATATTCGCTGACTCAGCCCCAACTCCATTTATGATACAACAAAATTAAAGGTTCCTACACAATGTTTCTAGAGAGAGAGAGAGAATGCTCTTTAATGTGAACTGGTGAGGTCGGCCCTGCTAGGGACAACGCTTACTACGCCATATGGGTGGGTGACTACGTTGATGAGTGGTGAATATAGACATTAGGGTTACAGCAGGAAGAAAAACAAGAAACGTTAAAAAAAAAGAAAGTAAAAGCAAGAGAATGCTGCCAGCAGAGCCCGGACATAAAATTACAATTGAAAAGAAAATCGTAATGTAAACACCGAGACAAAATGAAAAGTAAACGACGCGAAAAAAAAGAGTAACAAAACCAAAAAAGAAAAATAAATAGATGAACGCCAGTGACACCAACACAAGCAAAGTAAATAGATGAACGCCACAGTGCCAAAGAGTAGATATCGCGACACACTTGCTCTGTCTGTGATCTAGAGAAAGTTGTCTAGTTCAGTATCTCGTAGGAACTGGAGTAGAGCTTTTGTACCTAAGGTACTGTCAGCAGTATTGGGCGAGGGCCCAAGAAAATGACGAAGTTCCAGACTTCCTTCATGGCGTACACAAGAGAGGGAGCTCGCTGCAGTTTTCCGCGCAGCGGTGAATCGAGGGCAGACGCACAGCGAGTGATCTACAGTATCACGGACAGCGCAAGTCCCGGCACAGAGTCACCCTCCTCGTAGCAGGCGGCAGTCACACTTCTCGTAGCAGGCGCGGCGTGCACCACATGTACTTCTCATGAAAAGCGCCCCTGCGTCGTTTGACCGGCCAACTTCACCTTCGCCTGTCAATAAGCCACAGACACAGCGTACTCAAGAAAAGCGGCCCTGCAACCTTTGACCGGCCAGCTTTACCTTCGCCTGCCAACAAGCCACGGACACAGCCTAACAAAACGCCTAACAGCCGTACACAGCGCGGACACTTTTCATTCTGCTCGCGAGTGTGAATGAGCGAGTGTTCTGCTCGAGACCTGCGCAAATACGCATTGCTTTCAAACCGTTCGGCCTCCCCAATGACATTACGGGAACGGCACCCTCTCTCACGCACAGCGCTCACTTCCAGTGGCCGAGAATCGCGCGTGCAGTGACGCGGGAAACACACTGGGTTTATTTGACACTACAAGGGGCACAAGTCTCCCAATGTGTTGGTTACAATGAAAGACGTGCGAATTTTCCTTCAACCACCTCGCAGGGGCATAACCACGTTGTTTTTAACCAGCCACTCTCCGTTAGCGACCACTGCATTTAGGCCTCGCGTCGGGTCGCTGGCGTACTCCGTCGGCTCGAACGTCGGTGACTCGGAGGCGACGTTGTAGTGCGTGGCACGTTACTCTAGGCTGGTTCCACATGCTCGCAACGAGCTTCGGTTGTCGGGAAGCACTTCCCATCCATTCGTGCGGCCGCAAGTTCACACCGACAATAATTTTTCGGGGACACTGGAGCTCACACTACCCACTACAACACTGGCAGCCATTTTGTAAGGAGGCGTAGAGGAGGAAGGGGTAAAGGAGGAGAAGAAGGAGGCCGAGGAGTTTTTAATACTCCCATTAGGACAAACGCAGTATTCAAACCTAGATGCTGTGTTTTGTGAGGAGCTACAATCGTGTTAAATGCGCGTATTTACGACAGCTCGTGGCCCCCGGTGTAAACAGGCAGTTTTTCCACCTTCATACTATTACACGTGCGAGCAGGCCGCCTGCCGGGAGCAGTTTAAAATACGTATTTGAGCTAAAACACTCCCATTCAGGTTAATTTGTGTTTTGTGTGTAGGCTTGATTCCGACCATGGGAAGAGTTTATTTTCTTTTGAGGCGCTTGATGTACCTTATTGGGAACGCATCATCGTAATGTGCCCCTTATCGTGTAAAGCTTGCTTTTCTGCAATGCGCTTTCGAGAACGGTCGCGATCATTGAGGAAAGAAAGCCTGTTTTTAAAAATTAATTTTCTGATAAGCCTTGGAACCTCTATACGCATGCAACTTATTCCCTATTTGTAATTACTGTCTCGGCATTTCACTTGCATATATAGCGAAGAGGTAGGTTCAATGCAAACGTATCTTATTTAATTTGTAGTGACGTAATTCCAATAATATATAATATGTAAGCATTTAAATAGTCAGGTGGTAATACTGTTGCAAGAAGAAGACGCGATGGCTGTTTAGTAAAAATTTGCACTATGCACTGACGACGCCGAATGCCGGGACACAGCAACATCGGAACGCTGTCGAGCTTTTAGCACCTTCGTAACCATCTGCGGGACAATAAAATCAACAATATTAGTTTCATATTGTATTGTGGAAAAGGTCATGGTTTCAGCCAAGCAATCCTCTGTTCGAGGTAGTTAGTGGTCGCCCTGCTTTCGAAAATCCAAGTGACGGATACGTGCCGTGTTCTCTTATCCAGCCGGTAGTTTGCAAACGACGGCGTAAATGCGCGTGTCCTGTCAGGCATCTCTTCTAAGACCCCACCTTCCGCCTCGTCTCTCCAGTTAAGGGGGGATGGAGTGCAAAAACCGACTAAGAATTGAATTTTGGTATTAGAATGCTAAAATATTTTAACGCACTTCGAGAACATCCCTACGAAGTGGCATCCTGAGATGCGCACAAGGAAGTCATTTAAAAATGGCGCCAAACGCGCCCACGTATGGCCCCGTCTAGTCGTTGCAAGTTTCGTATGACGCACAGTGGTACTTTGATTGTTATTTTTATTTAAAAACACACAATAACGTTTATTTCTATATTTACTTCTAAATAAAGCGCGCAGTGACTTGAATTTTTCGGTAGTTCACTGTATGCCACAATGGCGCTCCGTTAGTTGAAACAGCATCGCATATGCATTGCGAAACGGTTGTTTCGCCTATTATTTTGTCTACGCGCCCGTAACAGCTTTTTTTCTCCACATATTAGAGTGATCTTTCAAGGCTGAATCCAACTGTGCTGGTAGCATCGTCTCGCTTTTCTCAGAATGTGTGCAAGAAGCGCGAATTTGAAAAAAAAAAAATGAAACGAAAACTTTGGAGTGCGATTTCTCGGAACACTATTTCCGCTGAGAAAAGGAACATTTTCTCTCGAACTAATTGAGTTTCCAAAACGATTTTTTGTAAGTTCTTTATCAATGTTATGCACACATTCTGAACCGGAATGAGCATGTTATCATAAAAAATATTTTTTTCACACTTCTTGCTCTCTAAAGTCAACACGATTTCTGTTTGTGCTATGCATATATTAAAAAATACAATGGTTATGGGCACCATCATTATTTTGATTCAGAAGAAAGCTTGAGCCATTTAACAGATGCGGAAAATGTTTCAGCCCTTTTTCTGTAAAAACATTTCTGAAAATGTTCCTTAAGCCGAGAAAAAAAAAACGAAAAAACTTTGGATGTTTATAGTGAGACGTATTTGATATTTCTGTATGAAATTTCGCACACGGGACACGCATTCCACATAACCGCCAAGATTTCAAGTCTATTGTTCAAAAAGCAGCGGCTAGGCTAAGACGCAGTTGGACACCTACGTCCAGCACCATGCCTAATATATGGGTGCATCATCGTACGGCCTTTCTGCGTCTATGGGGACGCAACAATATAAATATGTGGTAAATCCATATCTTTACTTATTTTAAAGCAAAGCTTTACTACTTCCGTCCAGCGGTTTCGCGGAGGATGCGGAAGTTACCCTTTTGACCGAAGACACACCCAGACGACACACCTCTCGAAGCGCATCGCGTCATTCACCGGTACTGCGGTCAGCGCTGCGCACAAGGCCCCGTTTCAAGTCGTTATGCTCATATGAGCAGCGGTCGCTGCCGCGGTAGCGGCCGATCCGCTGATCGCCAGCCGGCCACCCTCGCAACCCCCATGCATGCGCCGCTGGAACGGCGCGTTCGCCGGGCCTCCTTCTGTGGGCGTTGCACGGGACCGCACGGGTTTGAACCATGGTCGGCAATACAGCTACATCAAAGGTTAACCAAACGAAAGCAAGACACAACCAGACTAAGCCAAGCTTTTGCTTTGCATATCCAAGGTTAACTCAGCTAAGCCGCAGCCATTTTTTTTTCGTGTTCGTCCAAAAGGTTAATCTCTTCCAACCCTTTCCTCTCTTTGCTTCCCCAAGAATAAATTTTACCTCTTGGGATTTTCACACGTGTATAAGCTAGTCTTTCGTGTCGGTTGCCCCGTGCGCACTGTTTCACAACTGAAGCAATGTGATTTAACTGGGAAAGAAAACCAAGTTTAAAATGGTGACCTGTATTGTGTGAAAATAGCGCAAGAAGAGCTGTACGTTCCCTCTCAAAAAGTCATGTCCCAGCAACTTCAAATGAGCCCAAGTGTTTCCGCAGGACTTTTAAACGACATGATGGGCGCTGGGATACATCCTCATCAGTTTGACTTGCACACAGATTAACGCACTTCACTACGTGGAATTCTTGTTGCTGGGGATTGTAGTAGAAGTATTTATTACCCTATGTTTCTGAGAAAATTTTAAGCGTGGATTCTTGGCTATAAAACGCCCTAATATTTGTTCCGGTGATCTTGCTCGCCTACGCTGTGCTTAGGTTTGACATTACCGTTATTGCTACTCGTCGCGGCTGAAATGTCGAGTTCATGGTAGACTGAAAAACATGCTAAACATATTTCTGAGAACATGTTATGGTGAAATTCACTATCAATTAAAGTGCCCCCCACCCCCACCCCACCCCACCCCTACGCACGTCCTCAGCAGCCGCAGCAATGGGTTCCAGCGACACGAAAACGCGAATTTCTAAGCCGTGAGGTGCACTTGGGAACGTCCGGCACACACTGTTCGTTCAACCAGAAAAGAGTTTCAGTCTTTCTAGGCTGCCTACTCAGTACCTAAAGACGAAAATGGAAAAAGAAGGGGTAATCATTTGGGGGCTGTGCAGAAATGCAAAAGAAGTATTTAGCGTGTCCGTAGTGACCGACGATATCTGGCACCTTCAATCGCAAGCTGACTTACTTTCGTGAGCATCTGAAGAGCTCGCCGATATAAGCATTAGCAAGATAGGGTGCTCATCAAGCCCGATAACATATGCCCAAGGTCCGTATAGCGAGTGTCTCGAGCATGAGATCAGGAATGTTTCCCCTGCAAGATTAAAATGCCCCGTCGGGCAAGACACTAGAGAGAGGAATAATGATTTTTTTGCGAGACATCCAAACCAGATTTGCGTTCCTCCTATCAGAAAATAAACGCAGTTTGAGAAAAACACTTCGCGGTACTCGCCATTCGAATAACAAAAATACGTCTTACATGTGCGGTCGAACAAAGGTCAAGAAATAAGCGGAAGGCTCCGAGAAACTGTTTGCGTGCAGGAATAAATAAATCTGAAGAACTCATATTCGGTTTCAAGAGCATCGAAGACGGGATACAAATTTCTACGTGTGTGTACGTCGGCTCCACCCACACCATTAGCGTTTGTTTCAGAGGCGTCCCTTGTGGCCGTTTCGCCTTCTCATTGCATCATCTAATAGGATAGGGGCGCAGATTGACCAGGGGCTCTTTAGTGGCTCGGGGATATGTAGAAACTTTATGGCATTATTGAGATCACTATCATCGGTGTGAATCATTGATGAAGTAAGTAGCTCTTGCTCAAGCAGCTTCGCCTCTTTTTACACTCTCCATTTTGTAAACAGAACCATCGCAATATCGACGGTACTTCACGGACTTCGATTTCTCCCCTTATTTAACATCAACCAAATTATAGACAGGCGAAAAGACATGGAGGCTCACGTCATGTTAATTATTGAGCGCATACGTGGCTTAAAAGCTGAGGTATCTCTTATAGGGGCTGTAAACAAAAACGTTCAAGCGAAAGAAAAGTTTGGTTAAGCTCGAAAGGAACATGTTGTAGTGGCTCAGAAAGGCTGGTGGCTTAAAAAAGAGGAGCAGAAGAAATAACTGGACTGATTAATCCGTAGATAAAGAACAGTTGGAAGCATGTGGGGAACTAGTTGGAAAAAAATAAATCTTTTCCAAGAGTAGCTTGGAGGTTCAGTCAGTATAATCGAAGGATCTCACAAAATGTTATGTGATATGACTCTTGTGGTAAATCTTTCTTCAATATTTGTGGGTAGATTTCAGAAGAAGGCTGCTTCTCAACAGTGAAAAACACATGATTAACATTTTTAAGTTTCTTGCATGTGTAACAACCTCTTCAAGATGGTATCAACAGTCCCCTGTCGACCTTCCATCCCTTTACAGTTAAGTTTTCTGTGTGCAACTTAAAAGAAAAAGCGCGCCAATCCATCCTGTGAAGGTGATTCGAAAGCGAAGCTGTAAATGACACCCAAAACGACTACCCATGCGACGTCACTTCAATTTACACACGTGGCTAAACAAAGAGTAAAACCAGAGAAGTTATGGTTAAGTATTCTGGATAAGTGAAATGTGTTAAGTGAAAGAGTTGTGGTTCAGTGAAATGCACTTAACCACACCCTTAATTGTTTCAAAGAGACAAGCCTTCTTTTTGTTTCGAAGCCAAAATCAACAAAAATGGTTACATCTTTTACTTGCCCATCTTGCATGAAGCTTCGAAATCTTCTCTAAATCTTTCCGAAGCTCCAAATTTATAATAATAAAACAAATTTGATTACGCTTCTGCAGTAATATATTTGCTTCTTTGCAGCCATAGGCCCCTTTCCAGCCTGTTCATGAGCCCTACCAAATACAAGGGGAACATGCCTGCCCTGCAAATGACGGAACTCTCGCTGAAGCGCGGCTCGCCTACACAGTGGCGCCAGATTACCCTCTAGTATATATTACTATGACACTATGGTATCAGCACCTTCGGAAGGGGCTGTACAGAAGGAACAGTTCTATGTCAACGGGGCATGGTAGCGTGGTGGCCACGCCCGGGTCCCAACGGGAGAGAGGGCTACAGCAATCCGAAGTCTTTGCAGCAAGACCTCCTCCCAGCGAGCGAATCTAATAGGGAGTGCGTTCCACGCGATAGGATTAGAGCACGTGTGGCGCGATGGAGATCTTCTTTCTGTATAGAAATTGTTTCGGGGGTTCGATTGTCAGTAATAGCAGTGGTCATGAAACGAGTGTTTGGTGGCAGGCACTATCCGCCGCAATGTTGGCGGAGAGCGTATTTCGCCGGACCCGTGACAGCCGAAGAGGTCAGGCATACGTATCGATTATCTCAGGAACAGAGTCTTAGAACAGCGGACGCAGCCATACCCAAAGAGTTAGTGAAT
The DNA here is from genome assembly GCF_048455015.1 of Haemaphysalis longicornis. Lineage (NCBI taxonomy): Eukaryota > Metazoa > Arthropoda > Arachnida > Ixodida > Ixodidae > Haemaphysalis > Haemaphysalis longicornis. Next base: position 40,660,434 of record NW_027526385.1, on the reverse strand, counting down.
GCTATTTCTTTGCATCGTTCGCACTGCGGATGCGCCGTACGCTAAACAGGTTTTGCGTTCAGCGGAGGGAAGGTGAGCGGATGCTGTTTCAGCACAATAGCGTGCGTATGCGAGGCGGCTTGCGTATCCCTTGGTTTACAACATGGCGGCAAGTAGCGCCACGATCCTCCATGGTCCCGCTCTTCTGTGCAGAGTAATTTGCTCAGATGGGCCCAGTTATTTTCTCCGGTGTTTTAAGGGCAGAGCTCTTTAGGCGCTCGCCTTGTCGCGTAGCTCGATGGCTGCAACCAAAGTAGAGTAAGACGGCGTTCCGTCGTAGCGGCTGCTGTCGAGGCGTACCCCAGAGGCCTCGAAATCCAAGCGGTTTATATAGTCATAAGCGTTCGAAACTCCTAAACAGCTGGCGCTTGTCATACGTCTCCCCGTTGTTTAGCGTAAAGAAAACTGTAGGTACATTTAAGGCAAAATATACGTAATTTACCGGCAGCACCCGCGTTCCTTTAGTTAGGAGTGCTCGTTCGGTTGGTTTTTACGATAGTAAGCGAAAAAAAAGTGGCAGTGCAACGCGGCACGTGCGGGAGAAAAAGCAAGCACAAAAAGAACAGAGCTCCCGCTGGCGTACTTTCACGCAGAGGGCGCGCGAGCTGCGAAGGCTGGAAGTTTGAATTGCATTCGGTGGTAGCAGTGAGCGGATAACGGTGCTACAGCCCCTTATGATCAAGTGGTCGCTCGATAGTGTGGACTTCTGAATAGAAATGGTGAAGTTTTTCAGCGCAGCCGGCTACGCTCAAGATGTCGCCATCCTCTCCACAGAGTGCTTGCACTAAGCCGCTTTTCTTGGGATTAACAGTGCTCCTGAACTTCTTAGGGTCATTTTTGAACATGTTGGGGATTGTGTCATTGTGATACTTATTTTTAGCTTCAAGAATTTTATTTTCTGTTTGTTTGGAAACTTTTTATTGTTCTGCCAATCATCGGACGCGTTTTTTCTCGACGCTTGACTGTACGCTCTTTTTTTCCCTATTAAGCCTTCTTTTGATGTGAGGGGTGAACCATGCATCGTCGGCTCTTTCCCTTATTGTAATCACCAATACACACAGTCGTTGTATTTCTTTTGATTTATCGCTAAATAAGCATCATTTTTGTTCAGTAGACCGATTATAAAATGTAGGTATAAATTCATCTGAAAGAGGCTGTAGCAATCTGCTAAGCTTATGTGGGTCTGCACGTGGGTAGTTGAATATGTTTTCGGACGTTTATTTTGTTGGCACGCGGCAAAGCCAGAGAGCAATGAACTGCCCTATGATCACTTATCTCTTCCAGAATCTGAACTTTAGTGCTGTCGGTATGATTGGCTATTATAAGGTCTAAAATATTGTTGCCAGGTTTTGGTTCCTTCACAATCTGCTGTAGGTTATGATAATGGAGGAGTAAAAAGCTAAGCTGTTCATGGATGACCAGGGAAAGAAAAAGTGGACCATTTGATTGAAGGATAGTTAAAGTCACAAATAAGTATTAAAAACAATTAGGAAACTTGAGAAAAATCGAATCAATGGCTTCTTGAAGAAGCTGTACGAAATCCTGCCGGATATCAGGGGGTCGCTAGCAGGCAGCAATGATGCAGTGTATGCGATCAAAATATCATGAAACCCAAACAATTTCAAGAGGGGAATCTAAAGGAGAAAGGGATGAGTGATAGATTTTTTTTGTCGCAATAAATACGCCGCCACCTCGAAAACCCCCTCTATCTTTACGAAGCAGAGCGAACGATGGTGGAAACGAATGTGCGCTATTCGTTACGTCCTCGGACAACCACGATTCCGTACCTATGACGATGCCGGTTGATCATGTGCACACGATGGCGTTTATTGCATCATTTTTTTTATAAACGCTGCGAAAATTGAACGAAAGCAGTGAAACTTATTTTGACAAGTTAGGCGTGTGGTGACGTGCTTTAGAGGGTCATTTAGGAGACAGACAATGAACTTTACTGTAGGGTTTTGTTTTTTATTGACACCATGTCAACGCGATGATTTGACGAGTCGTAACAGAATGTGGAATCATGCATCTGAAGCTTCTTAAAGCGCACCGTAATTTTTTCATCACCTTTGCGTTGAGCCTTAGCGTAGTCGCTAACTTCTTTCTGGCAAGTTGGGCTTTTGGCGAGAAATTTTTCTCAAGCCGAGCCTTGGGCTTCTGGAGGTCTTTCAAGTTCAGTGTGCTAGACAGAGCTTCTAATTTTGATTAGAAGTTGAGACAATTCACTATATTAGGGCGATCAAAGTTAGGTCGGGGTTTTCCTAATCTATTAGCGCATTCGATGTCGCCAGCCTCAATCTGAAGGTGTTTTGAGAAGAATTATTGTCCTATTTTTTCAGACTCTACACACCCTTTATGATCTTCTTCTGGAAGACCTTTGATTATAAGGTTACTTCGCCTCATTTAATTGTTCATATGGTCCACATGCGTCTACGGCGACGAGCGACGCGAGAAACCTCACTGAATGGGTACAGCAAAGACATTGTGGGTGGCATATAAAAGTGAAAAAATGTATGCACAGGTCGGCGGCGGCGGCGGCGACTGCGGCATGCGAGGCCGGCGCCATCGGGGTTTTTTTTAATGTGCCCCAAATAGGAGATGGCTTTCCAGTCTGCGTGAAGCATTCACTAATGTACAGAATACCATTGTGTTTCAATTTATTACTGTGTACTATTTTCCCCCTTGCCGCATTTCTACTGCGGCTTTTCTTGCTAATATCTGCGCCTTTTTATTTGTGGGTGTTAATGTCATTTTTATTGTCCTAATTTATCGGATGTTGTTTCAGCATTTTCAGTGGCTTTGCTGAATTTTGTGTCCTAAATAAAAGCGTGGTCTTCTTCTGTGTGCAATAGGTAGGAACCGTTTTTCATACTGTGATATTTTAATTTGAAATTTATTATTTTTTGTGTGAAAGTGCAGAAAGAACAGATTGTTATGTGATATGTTCTCGAAAAAAAATCTGACTTCGTTTATTCTTCTTTTCCATGTTTTAAATTAACTTGCCCTTTGCTGCTTGCTTGTGACTGTCTACGATATCGTCGTGTGGAGGGTGTGCACTCTAAGAAAAAAGGACAGAAAAAGGGGGCAACTTTTTCTGTTCGTACCTTGAGCCGCGCAGTTCCTCCCTCCGACCAACTGGTTAGTCCCTCAGCCGCACGGGTATCGGGCGAGGGTCAACGTTGCTCCTCCACGAATCGCTCCCTCTCATCCTCCACGGCCAGAAACAAGGGTGGTCAGCGGTGCCGAACAAGCGCCAGCCAGCGGCAGCAACCACTCGCCACCGCTCGCCACCGTGTTTTGATTTACGCAAACGAAGTGCCACATGCATGAAATAAGCGACATTTGTGCGTAAATATTTCACCACAGACTGCTGCACGCGCCACTAATAGCGGCGCTCATCGCATATCGCCCGCTATACTAAGCCTATTCTGACCGGCAGAGATGTCCTGGCCGCTCTCAGTGATTCAACACAACCACCACCGGCACTGCGTGACGTACGACCGCACCTTTGGGAGAAACACGTCAATCACCCGAGGCAGCCACCACGCGCCGCGCGCGCCGATTCTCTCCCACTTGCAGTAACCAGTTGCAGTTTTCCGTACTGTTTGGTTACAGTTTGTAACTATCACGTAAAAAAGAAGATATGTGCAATCCTTAACGTCCTAATGGTAACTGTTATTGTATTTTAGAATTCATGTACAGTTTCGTAAACACGCAATGAGTGCGGCACGCCTCACCCCGGCGTCCATATCTGACAAACGACGGCTATAAATACATGAAGTGCAATTGAAGCGAATGGCTAATTCCAATGGCGTGTTTGTTTACTTTTCTGTCGTTTGTGCTGTAGTGCATGTGGTGTGTTCCTGATGTTGGGGTTATGGCGTATCCTTGCAGAGAGTGGTGCGTGGGTGAATGACATATACTTCCAAAAAGCCTCTTAGGGTCTTCCCGTGCTTTTTTTCTTTTTCAAGGATATTTCAGTGCAAGAACATTGGACCTTCAATTAGGCTCTGGTGTTAAACAAGCCATTGAGAGCACAATCTACAAACAATCGGTTTTTTAAACAAACAAATTCTTTCAGCGCACTCTAACGTGCCCGCAGCGATCCCCGTAGTGCTCGAAAATGGTCCTGAAGGTATTCAAACACGCTCATAGCAGCTTCTTCGAACCCCTTAGGTGATGCTTACTATACGGGTAGCCTGCTGGTGATGAGATATGCATAATCAAAAGCGAAAACAAGCACCGCTTTGAGTGGGCTTGTTTGCCGGCGGCCATGTTGGTTGAAGGGAGCAACGCTGCTCCCGCCGCTAAAGGCACAATATCGCTCCTTTTCGGGACGAACATTTGATACATCCAAGTTAGTCCTTTTAGGGAGGAACTGCCACCCCCTTTTTTCCTTAAAGTGTGGGTGGTAGCAGTCCGAGCGAAAACACGCTGCCTCGTGGGGTATAGCAGAGTGCTCCTGAGGCGTAAGGGGTCGCTTTCCAAGAGAGATTAGCAATACCCTTATGGAGTATCCGGTAGCGCCGCAGAAAGAGTAGCCCAATGCTCAAAAGGGAGCAAAATATGGGACAAAAGGTTTTACTTCTAGACAGAGTGCCGAGCACTCCTCGACTTCTTAGATTGTTGTATCTGCCCAGAAAGGCATAATTAATGAAGTTAAGGCCCTTATTCACAATAATAATGCCCCGTACACCACCGTCGAAAAAACAAAGAAAAAGTGAGGAGAAATGGGGGAAGGACTGAGAGATCGTCAATGGGAGAAAACAGGGTTATGGGGAGTAGCATGAGGGTAGCAGGAGGACAGAAGCATCAGCGCCTATATATGGATGTCATTTCCAGTTAAGCAAGTTTACGTTTTTTGAGGTGCTGAGAGGCCTTTTTGTGACTTCATATGTTTATTTAGGAATTGTAGCCCGATCACTGTAGAATTCCTCACACTGGTATTTCGGTTTCTGGCTCGGTTGGGTTCGTTCCAGTTGGTAGTAACTTGAAAAGGTGTTTATCGATCTCTGTCGAACCATTGGAAAGTGTACGGCAATGAAATTAAATTAAATCAAGACATTTATTTTTCAAGCAGAGAAAAGACACTGCGACAACACCAACAAGGGCCATTAAATTTTTACAAGGACACGTGCGCATTTTTTAATTCAGAATCATGAAAACAAATTCGTGTTAAAGCATACAAGATTGTGCAATGATGTTTTTCACGTGGCTTTATTATTATGCAATGGATTTTTCAGGCGGCCGTTGGTTTAATACATGTGATGAAGACAAGGGAAGCCAACATATGATGCGCCTTTTCTCTTTTACGCCTTTGATTTTTGCATTGCGTGAAAGCTGAAACTCAGGGAGATGAAACCTGCAGAAGTATTTTAGCGTTTCCACGTTATTTCTACCGAACCGCATTGCTACACAAGCTGGCAAAATGGGCTGACGAAAAACCTTTTATATAACATGCTTTGTTGGAATTTTCCGTAATGCGAAGAAGTGAAAACAACTTAAAGCCAGGTTGCAGCTTTATTGCGGACATTTAGCGAAATTGGTATTCGCGAATTGAAATTGAGAAATTTTATGACGAATATTGTACCGGGTTTGAAAAGAGTTTCGATAACCTATGTTCAAACCAAGCAAGAGGTTTTGGCAAGGCGGCCCTAATATACTTATTTGACACGTCATTTTTTATCGAACATTTGTATCGAACTTAAAAATTAAAAAAAGTGTTTCCGTAAAATATATATCGAAGGGTGAAATTCACATTTCTGTAATTGTAATTATTTCTATAGCATTTGTATATATATATATATATATATATATATATATATATATATATATATATTGCCTCGGAACTGAGTGAATCCATTCGATATATCAGCAACTCAACCCATAAATGGGTTGGCTGGGTGGGCCATATATTGCTGTAATTGGCGCCATATGTGGCTCTACGTGAGGCCATGGCCCTATTTGACGCCATGTATGGACTGGCCAGGTCATATATGGTCCCATTTGCTCCAAATACGGGAAACTTTAGCCATATATGCAGGCATATATAATTATCTATGGCCACATATAATTTATATATGAGCCATATATGGCATTTTCGTAAGGGGTTGACCCCAATGTCAGCTCGATTTGAGCTTTACTTTTTGACGATGGAGAGACGGGCTGATCACCATTTATTTTTAGTTGACAGATTGTGTACTTCACGAAACTGTACACCTACGCTTAATGGACTCGGAGCGACGGGCTCAGTCTTTGTTTACTTTGAATCCACGAATGGGAAATGCATCCAGGTTCTCGATATCTCGCACACATTTGGCTTCTGCCATGTATGCTCGAAATTAACACCGATATTTTCAAGCCTATGCTAAACTACAGTTTTTATCCGCTGAAAATTTCTGAAGAAATCAATTGCTTTTTCTTCCCTTCCTTCAGAAGTGCTTGAATCATGTATACACTCGAAGGTCCTCAGCTTCAATGAACAGATGAAACAGCTTAAGAATGCAGGCTTCTCAAATCGTGCCTTGGCTGCAGCATTTCAAAAGATTGTAAAAACGTCTCAAGGATGCAATAAGCATGCTTCACTGGCCGAATAAGCGTTACAAAAAAAGAATTTTCTGTGTTTTCGCGCATTCACATTACTACCCATACATTGAAAATGTAGCCTCGAGGCATTGTGTGCAGGTGGCTGTTCCGGCAGCTATTGAACTGGGAAAAGTTTTTAGTCTTGTTGACAAATGGCAGTTAGGCGTAAAACCAGGCATGCCCAGAAAGGTTTTCGTCAATCATGTTTCATTCATGGCAAATATGTTCTAATACATTCAATGCTCAACGTGTGTTCAGTAGAAATACCGCTACCTTGTGATGGGATTTATGTGGGCCAGACGGGCAGATGTACGCTTATATACCATTTGTATACGCACGTTCCTCAGCCATGGATAAGAGGTACCGCACATGCCTCGTATGCGGAAAGTACCGGTTTCAAATTCGCATATCACGGGAAACAACCATCTAATTCATATCGCGCCAACCTTTCAATCGGGATTCATATTTGAGAAGGTGCCTTGACTTTTGCGAGGTGCTTCTGACCCTTGGCTATCTGCGGGGTCACCCCGGTTATCTATAACACTGAATTGAGCTCTATTATACGCTATATTTTAATCAATAAGACGGTTGTGCGTCCCCCGTGGCCGTGCGAGGCACCATGTGAATTTGTGTGGCCTGGTGGCGCCGGGCACCTACAGGTAGGACAGGTACAAACGACTCACCGGTCAGCGCTCTCATGTGCGAGAGCACCATTCCATTCCCAGATAAATGCAAGCCCGGCACTCACTGTACGCACCCCCCGCCATCGACTGATTCGCCTGCGAAGCTCCGACTCTTTAGAGCAACTGTAAAATAACTGTGCTCTTCACCTTTAATATAGCCCGATGCTAGAATCGTGTGTTTTGAAGCTAACGGTTTAGTTACGAACCCCAGTAGTATTATTCTTTTATTTTTTAAGACCCGTCATTTCTTATTCGTAACACGATTCTGCGCATTATTTCAATCAATAAGGATGTTACGATATCTTTTATGTCGGACTAGATAGGTACGAGGCGCGGCATATCAACACACTTTATTATTGTTCTATGCCGGAACAGACGTTCCAGGCTTGTGCCTGTCAATGAAACGAACATCGCTGGGCGAAACAATGACGCCCGTTATTTAAAACTCTCTTTTTTTCGTGCAAAACCATTAGGTAAATCGGTATGTTAAAATTCGGCGTACCTTGTACGCACACTGCCCCTAAAATGGCCGATGGCTCAAAAAAGTTCAAGGGACACAATTTAATTCAGCAAAAGCAAGGTTGACAAAATAAAGGTCTGAGCGGGGCTGTCACCACGAACCATCGAAATACAATACTAACGCTCATCTTCAATGTCAGTTCGGTAACTCTGGTACACTAAAGGTGGACACCGAAAGTCAGTTGTGGCTTTAAAGCTAGAAAAGTGCGCTAGAGACGTGTACTGAGGCCTGAATTAATTATTTGAGAAATGCAAAGTGCCGAAGTAGCAGTTATGCCAGAAGCAAACAACATTTCCTCTAAATGTCCTTGTGTTGTTGTGCCAGAGCGCCGGGCCCAAAGGCGTTGCACGAGGCGACGCGCCGACAGCGAGGCTGAGTCACGCCTCTCCCTTTGTCGCTGCGGCGCGGCCGACTCCTGCATCTCGAAACGCGGCGGCGCGGCCGATTCCCTCAGTGGAAAACGACCCAAACAAGGGCATGTCGCTACGCCCGGAGGCGAGGTCACGGAGACGGCGGCGGCATCGCTCTCCCTTTCCCCATTGGCGGCGCAGCTGACTCACCGCTTCGCTACCATTCGTCGGAATTCAAACTTCAGGCAGCGAGAGCCCTGATTGGAGCATTTCGAACTTCTTGGGGCCACAACGAACTCCCGGGCTATAAAAGAAGCCCGGAGGCTCTCATCGTCGGCTTTCCTCGGCGGCTTCTCTCCGGCACCAGTCTCTTCGGAAGCACCGAGTGGAAGGGTGCTGTCGCCTTTGTGCGAATGATGTAACTTTTGCTTACCCTGTAAATACTGTATATAAATGTTACTTCAACTCTTCGTCGGCTCGAGGACTTCGTCGCTCTGCTCTGCGCCGCGTCGATAGCGGACGGAGCAAGGCAACATCGCAACAGCGGAGACAGCGTCGGGATGGCTGATTCCCAACCTCGGTGACGAGCAGGAAGGCGAGTCACAACCTTGGCGACCGCCCTGGGATAGTCTTTCCCAACAGTGGTGGCAACGGTGGGATGCTCATTCCCAATAGCGGTGGCAGCGGTGGGATAGTCATTCCCAACAGTGGATGGCAGCTGCGGGATCGACCGGCAACGGCTACTACCTGGTGTGGTAAGCGCTCGACGTTTTCTCTCAGTTCACCAGACTTCTCTAGCACAGGTTATGGTAGTTTAGAGAAGGGCTGGGTGAAGCACTGTGTATAGCTTTGAGTGTTTCAAGCCTAGAGAAAGTGTTTTGAAACCAAAGCTAGCGCTGAGAGGTAAACAAAGGAGCGTAGAGAATTACTTGCGCGTGCCTTACTAGTAGCTCGGTAGTACAGGAACGGCAAGGGAATTCTAAAGCGGGTAAGCAGCAAGAGGCCAGTGCAAACGATGGAGGACCTTAAAGTGAAGGAACTCATCGAAATTTGCGAGGAGCTGGGCCTTGACTTAGGCCGTGCGAAACGGAAGCATGTGATCCTTGAGATCATGCGGAAGGAGAATGTAACGGCCGAGGAAGTCAATGAGGCCAGGGCTGATATCAAAGAGCGCCGTGAGCGCGAGGAGGCCGAAGAGAAAGAGCGCCGCGAGCGCGAGGAAGCCGAATGGCAGGAACGGGAAGCTGAATGGCAGAAATGGGAAGCCAAAAGGCAGGAACGGGAAGCCAAAAGGCAGCTCGAGTGGCTCGAGTTGATGAGGCTAGAGTCGGAGCTCCGGCAGGGTTCGCCGGCGCCTAGCGTGACTTGTCCAACAGTTCAGGCGAGCGGTCCGAGAAGTCAGGACCAACGGCCGCCGTTCGTTGTTGAGAGGTCAGGGCCTGAAGACGGAGCGTCCCAGGGCAAAGGCGAAGCGACCGCACTCGTATTCTTGGCCAGAGAAGCGAGCCAAGAGAGCGGGAACGGCGCGGAGGCAGAGAGGCCGCTTCGAAATAAAGATTTCAAAACGCGCGCACAGTCCGCGAGCAGTGGCCAGTGCATGGCACAGGGCATGGCACCTTCGAGTTCGCAAGCGGGGAGGCTCTCGGAGAATGTTGACTCTTCCCCAGCGAGCGAGAGGCGAAAGGACGCCGAGAAGCTTAGCCCGAACTACGAGCCGACCGAAAACTGTCGCGGTAGGCTAGTTGAACCGCCAGCAACAGAACAGGGTTGCGCGAAATCCTTCAGTGGAGAAACGCAGCCGGGCGAGACGAACGATACGTTCTCACCGGTTTCTGATGAGCGGTTACGCGAAGACGAGCTCAAGGTCGAAGCGCTGCCGACAGGGCCGACAGAGAAATCCGGTGAGCTCGTAGCGAATAACGCTGACAGAGACCGTACCGCCGTCTCGGAGAGCAAGGGCGTACCTGAAGTAGATAACGTACTTGCTGAGACGTCCGATAGAGGGCCGTACGAGTCCGCTGATCGTGTTCATGTGTCGGTCTCGGGTTCAACGATCTCGGCAGAACGCTCAGAATCAGAGGAGACCTCAGAGACGGCTCCCAACAGGATCGCGCACAGTGCGCGAGATAGCGAGGTTTCGCGGGAAACTTTGGACGGCGAGGCTAGCCGGACGAAGCCGCTAGAGCCCCCGGAAACAGAAGGTGTTCCTTCGGGTGCGAGCTCTAACGCGGGCGATGTGGTGGCTAAGCCTGCGAGCGGGACACGAGAGACGCGCGAGCAACGAAGGCCGAGCGGCGAGCGGACCGAAAGGTCTGGCAGTAGCTTAGTGGAGCCGCCGACGGTCGAAGCGGGTTGCGTCATCCCCATCGGCAGGGAAACCCATGTGGCCGAGTGTTGCGCGGCGAACTCGATGTTGTCCCCAGTTCGCAATGACTTGCTTGAAAGCAAGGTGGGGCACTTTCACCCGCATTCCAAGCCAGAGGAACGAAGGCGCTCAGGGCGAAAGCGAACGTTCAGAGCTTTCTGCTATGAGCAGAAACGCGATAGGGAAGCAAGCGTGCCGGCCGCTATGTTGTCCTTGAAGTCAGCTCCGCGCGACATTAGGGGCGTCAGCTTTGAGAGGCTTGTATATGACCGGGGAAAGAGAACGCGTTTCGAATGACGAAACTAGCCTGGGGAAGAGCTAGTTGTAACGCTGCGTTCTTCGTTTCCCCGTTCGGACAGTCCGTCCCGTCATGTTCAGTTTTGGACTAAACACGAGCCGTATTGCTTTCTGAAACTAACGCATCGGGTGTTTCGTGGCCTGTCAGATTACGCTCTGGGTATAGGGACAAGTAGAGCACTTACGAGTCGTGCTGAGCAGGCTCAAAGCAGGCCTATCAATCAAACAGTTAAAAGTGTCGCATAGGTTGCGCCCAAGTGACGTAACTAAGGCAGGTGGTTGTGGTAGCGCGGCCGACGAAGACCGTCAGTCGTAAAGTAGCCGCAGTCGTAAGCTATCGCCGACCAACGACTAAGTCTGAGATAAGGACTTTTTCGGGTTTGACTAGATATGGCTAGACATATGTGAAAGATTACTGCACACTGGCGAGTCCGTTAGTGACGCTTTCAGAAAGACAGAGCCAGTGAGGGTAGAATGGGACACAAAGAAGGAGGACGCGTTTAAGCGCTGAGACGAGCCTTGAGCGAGGAGCCAGTTCTAACGGTCCCCGACTTTTCGAAAGGTTCGTTATTCAGTTCGATCGAGCGATCGTGGCATGGGAGCTGTACTATGCCAAGAGGATGCTAACGGCCAGGAACTACCAGTTTTGTACTTCAGCCGCAAGCTAACTTGCAAGGAAGAGGCTTACAGTACTTCCGAAAAGCAATGTGGCTGCGTCGTGTGGGCAGTGCTGAAGTTTGCGTGCTCTTTAGCCGGTAACGCAGACGCACTAGGCCGGGCGTTTTAAGTAGGGCTACATTCGTCCTCCCCGTGTCTTTCGTTTCGTTTCTTCGTGAGCAGATTTTAGCGTAGCAGGTAGATGGGAGCAAAATTATTGCCCTCATTTGCTGCCTCAGTTGATTATTTCCGCACCGCGTGATTTCAAGTAATCAACTTTAGTTAAGATCACTTAATGTCGTGTGTAGCGTTCGACACTTAGTGTGAGTTCTTCTTTTAAGAGTTTTACGTCCCGCATGGGTCTCTTGGTGTAGAGGGTCCAAATTGGGGATAGACACTTAGCTAGGAGAGTTGGTCACGTTTTAGAGTCTGGTGTTCTGACAGAGGACAGAGGGTGCTTGCTTGCGCTGGGTGTTGCCTGTTGTCGGTCGGTTCTTTGCAAGCTCCAGAACGATGAGCAAACGGTGCTGAGGACAGACCGGAAGAGCCGGACGAAGCTGGTCGAGACACCTGGGCAGCACGGCGAGGTACCTGTGATCCGGACCTGGCAGGCGGTACCTGTTCAAGGAGAGGGACCTGGTGGAGCCGCCCTTTGGAGGTGTACCTGGATGAGCCTGGCGAACGAGCGCGCCCAGCATCCGAGCCACGTGGAGGCAGCTCGTCTTCACGGCGCATTGTCTGGCGGCGGGGGTGCTGTTGTGCCAGAGCGCCGGGCCCAAAGGCGTTGCACGAGGCGACGCGCCGACAGCGAGGCTGAGTCACGCCTCTCCCTTTGTCGCTGCGGCGCGGCCGACTCCTGCATCTCGAAACGCGGCGGCGCGGCCGATTCCCTCAGTGGAGAACGACCCAAACAAGGGCATGTCGCTACGCCCGGAGGCGAGGTCACGGAGACGGCGGCGGCATCGCTCTCCCTTTCCCCATTGGCGGCGCAGCTGACTCACCGCTTCGCTACCATTCGTCGGAATTCAAACTTCAGGCAGCGAGAGCCCTGATTGGAGCATTTCGAACTTCTTGGGGCCACAGCGAACTCCCGGGCTATAAAAGAAGCCCGGAGGCTCTCATCGTCGGCTTTCCTCGGCGGCTTCTCTCCGGCACCAGTCTCTTCGGAAGCACCGAGTGGAAGGGTGCTGTCGCCTTTGTGCGAATGATGTAACTTTTGCTTACCCTGTAAATACTGTATATAAATGTTACTTCAACTCTTCGTCGGCTCGAGGACTTCGTCGCTCTGCTCTGCGCCGCGTCGATAGCGGACGGAGCAAGGCAACATCGCAACAGCGGAGACAGCGTCGGGATGGCTGATTCCCAACCTCGGTGACGAGCAGGAAGGCGAGTCACAACCTTGGCGACCGCCCTGGGATAGTCTTTCCCAACAGTGGTGCGAGCGGTGGGATAGTCATTCCCAACAGTGTGCCGAGTCAGAGTACTGTAGACAGAAGAAGAAAAGAGGGAAAGAAAATAAGCCAAAGGTGGAACTGGTGAATTCCTTCGCCCTTTGCCCTAGAAACATGTGTTAAAGTGCTAAGTTCTATATGAGTAATTTCACCATTCGGATCACAGAACAAGCAACTGCCTTGTTTTACTCTCTTTGGCCGTCCGCCATATCTGGGACCATCGCTGGGACACGCCGACACAAAAAACGGGATTTTCGCACAAAAGGGTATTATATGCTCCACAAATTGAACATCGCGCCCGCGGTATGTGAAACGGCAGATTCCCTGGCCCAGCACAAAGTAATTATAACTACGAATTCGCAGAATCCCGAACAACGACGACTGAGCTTGCCTATGGTGCACGCTGGTTGCAAAAGGGGTTTGGGAACTTGCAAGAAATTGCAAAAAAGCAACAAGTGGACATAGGATGCTCTGACGCGTTTTGCCACAATTTTTTACAAAGGTAAATAACTGAGGAACACAGAGCGTATGTAAATTCATCAGCTGCAACTCAACACATCATGTGCCTTCCTGTCTTTCTGAGCAAGTCAAGCTTGAGGATGATTTCACTACTTGGAGAACCGCTATAGCGTAAACACCGCAAAAACACGTGTGTTCAGTGAGCAACTTTATTGCTTTTGTTGTACATGTACGCAGGCATTGATTAAAAAATCGAGGTTTCTGGTCATTACATGTAAGGCTCAACACTCATGTGCTCTTTATTGATTTCTGTACTGCCTCGTCAGCAGCTATGGCGTCTTCAATTATCATAGCTGCACCCTTGGCGGCTATCATCATGACGGGTGCATGAGTGTTTCCAGAAGTGATTGCTGGCATTACGGAAGCGTCGATTACTCGTAATGATGTAACCTTTTTCACTCTGTGGATAAAGAAAATCGTAATAAATCAGAAACACTGTGGCGAAGAATAGCACCGTTCATCACGTTAACCCCACCTTACACAAGTAGTTGTTAATTACAGCCCATTGGTAATAATGACTTAAAAGATAAGCGTATCCTTTAATCACCACCCAAAGTACTTTCACTTCTTGTGCATCGATGCACCAGTTCAAACTGCCAGTAAAAATAGTATTCTTGCGATGTCAATGCTGATACTTGTACAAAAATTACGCCATGTTTGTCCGCTCACAGAGCCCTGTTACCCTGCAGACGTACGCCCCATTACTCCAAATGACCAGTTCATAATCATTAGTGGGAAATTCTAAGGAAAGGGGCAGCGCAGTGAAAACGACCAATGAAACAACACTGTACCATATTTACGCTCTAAAATGTCTCTACAACTCTAACTTTCGCACCATTTGCTCATGGAAAAAGCATGGTCAAGCCTTTCTATATCCGTAGGAGGTGTAGGAATGCCAGTGTCGGGCTAGCTGTAAGGCGAAACTTCTAAAATTAAACTGGAACATGTTTAACCACTCAAGCAAAATTTATACTGAAATGTGTGAAACCCTTCCAAATCGGAGCCACGACATTCTTTAGCTCATGAAAAGCAAAGCCGCCTCTCCCGTGGCACGCAATAAGAGAAGTACTCTCCTAGTTTCACAATAAACGTGTTGCCTAGGACAACAACAAGAAAACTGTGAACTCTGTTGATGCCAAACATGATGATATGTGATGATATTGTGCCGCTGACCGCAACCACCACTTCTCTAAAATAGTTATTCTCATGTTGTTCATCATAATCATCACCAATGTATTATGTGGACATTGGCTGCCGTCGGCTTTGGTGGCTGAGAGCTCTAACCAATAGCTTCGCAGTGACCAAAGTGTTGCACCAAGGCCGCTGAAGCAGTAAATGGTGGCATAATTATCCTTTCCCACTTCCCCGTTCCTACCAATACCCTTACCAACCCTACGCTTATCCATAACATAGCGCAAGGGCAACAAAATGGAATAAACGTATTTTCAATCAATCAATCGCGGTTGGTGCGTTTGACTTTGAACCTAGGTCAAAATAATATTTTCAACGCAAAGCTTTGCTTGGCTAGGTTGCCAAAGCACCCACCCAGCTGGCAATTGAAAAAAGGCGTTCACGAAAACAAACCCCTGCTGCACACAAATTACGTTATCTAACTTAACAAAATGTTGCAAGTAAGTTAGTCAAACCAAAGAATGCGCTACGACAGACAAGTGAGTAACAGCTCCTCCACGCCGAGCACACGTGGAACACGACTTTAGAAGTGTTATAAATGTGAACGCATGGGCAGGAAGGGAAGAAATAAAACCCAAAAAGGAAGCGGGAATTACTGCGCCGGCAAAAAAAGCGTGCTTCAGTGGAAATAAAAAAATGACTTCCCTTGCACTCTGTGAAGTAGGATGACCAATGAAACTGTGAAGTGTAATGTCAAAGTCGTCTTAGCTGCTAATTTTCATATGATTTTTTTCGAGTTACTTTCAGTAATCCTATACTCCATCTTTAGATGGCCCTGTTTAACTGTGCAGCGCGCAATGGCAGCTCACAAGAACCAACCTTACACCGACCGGAAAATCGGCTGCACCTCTAAACACAAATGTATTGCTTGGAAGAAACAATATAAGCCGTCTTATATGAAAATATAAAGTCCCTAAGACGGTTTTTGTTTTTTATAAGTTTTTGTCCATACTGGGGACCCGTATTTGCGCGGCAGAGTAACCTGTTACAGTGAGAGCGTGAATCGGAACCAGCAGGTACTGAAATCAGGTTCAGCCCAACAACAGATCCGCCGTTAAAACGATGTCACGTTCCACGAATAGCCTACATGGTTCAGCGCACTTTCCTTTTCTTTATCTCCGCTCCGGATACTGGTAGATGACTGTGAAAGACATGGACCGTGAAATGATGGCTTTCCACAACTCGTTAAGAAAGGAGTCCAGTTTGCTTGAGGCCCTGACTAGCAGCCGCTTTTTCTTGACTCGTCACCACACTGACCAGCTCTCCAGTATTACGCAGCTTCAACCCTTGTGCTCCGACAGAAGTTCCTGCCGATGTTTATTGCCGTGGAATAGGCGCTTTTCTGGCCTTAGTACAGAGCGAATATGGTAGAGTAATTGCGTATGCCAGTCGTCTCTTGTCATCGGCAGAACATAACTACCCCCTTACGGAACAAGAATGCCTTGCGCCGGTGTGTATGCCGATTTCGAACCTACTTAATCGGGATCCCTGTCACCGTAGTGACCGACCGGCATGCGCTCTGCTGACTGTTGTTTATGAAAGACCCCACCGGACGGTGGGGTCTTTCATAACACGCTTACTGTCGGTCTCACTATTTAACCATTTAACCGGTAGGCCTGACAACGCTGGCATCCGAGTCGAAGCCTGTCTCTCGGCTATTTCTGATTAACTTAAAAAATTGGCATTGTTGGTCTACATATAAGGTAGGCGTACACGTGCTTTGTAACTCTTGTAATTGGCTTGCTGAAATTACTCCTCTAGGTGTCCAGTAGAACGATTCTGTCCTTTCAGTACCATCGTCATAATCCTTTTTTCGTTTGCGTCGTTTTCTTCGTTTCGGTTTTTTTGGGTAATAGCGCTATTCACAAGAGCAAATTGTTTCTTTTTTCTCTTTGTTTTCTTCTTATTCGCCCTTGTACGTGGTTTGCTACTCCTGTCATTGGAATGCTTAAACTACTCTTGTAGTCGCTAACGCATGCCTCTAATATACAGTTTCGATTCGAAGACCGAAAACCGAGTTTTCATGTCTCTCCTGCCAGATTCCGAGAGTTTTATATGCTGTGACCTTGTTATGGTGGGTGTGCAATGGCGCGTCATTTGCCTTTATGCACAAATGAATCACCGGAGGGTAACTCCTCTTTTATATCGCTAGGAAAGACCCTCCGCACACAACGAAAAATCCTCCTCATGGGGGATTTTAATTATGTCTGTTATGAGTACGATCCATCCAGACCACGGGCACACTATAACCAAAACGCAGCCACCCTGTCTAATTTAGTATAAGAATATAGTCTTCTGGATGTCGGTCTTGAAAATGCGAGTACTGCGCACTTTACTCACTTTCAGTGCACTTAGAATGCATGCTCTGACGGCATACATATTTCCTCAGGAAAGATTTCTGGCATTTCCGACTAAAATGTACGCCGGATTATTTTTTATGTTTAGGCTAAACAATATCCGTTCGTCGCGCCAAAAAACATCTAAGTGTGAGGGAAAGTGGAGAGGAGGCAAACAGCCCACGATCACGTGTGGGGTTGGCACCTCAAGAAAAAAATGTGGTTAGGGAGGTCGCGGGAATCGAACCTGGCCTCTTTACGCCGTACAACCGGCAACCTAACCATTTGGCCACCCCAAAGGCCCGAGGGGTACGGGGTTACCAGCGGGAAGTGGAGGACAATAACATGTGCAGCTAATTGGAAGCAAATAAATTGCTTGTCGTGGTCGTAACGAAAGCTGAATCCCTCGAGTTATAAAACCGTCGTCTATCCTATTGCACTATTGTTTCATTCGAGACGTCCAGAATGTCCTTTGTGTTCGTAGTGCGGCGCTGGCTTTGGACTTTGCTTTGTTGAAGCGGACTTTGGTTTCGCACTTTGGCAATTAGAATTTTGAGCTTTAGGAGAGTGGATTGTGGACTTTGAATTATCTTCGTTTGCATGGGAAGTGCCATTGGAATTCTTGTTTTAGTTTCGATAATGTCGAATTTTTGAAGAAACTTCCAAGCAATGCAGCGCGAGAAGCCTACGCGTTAAGAAAATAGGTATATCACGAACACATCTATTTTTTTTCTGGAACATGAAAGAAACGTCGCGGGCCAACGTATAGCAGTATTTACCATCCTTCTTATTTCTAGCATCAGATATCAGCATTGATATCAATCGCTGTAAAAAAAAACGGATTATAGCGCTTTACAAAGCCTCCAACGTATGGCGGTATATCTCCTATCATCAAGTTCGGCCACTTCGTCTGTCGCTTCCCTGTGTTGGAATACATCCCAGAATAGAAATATTGCACTAGTAACCCGGTATATGGTAACAGAAGTCTGGCATGGCACTCGTGCATGCTTTTTGGACTAGAAAATTGTACATATAAGTGTTACCAACAACAACAAAACCGTTGCGGCTTAGCTCAGCTAACTTTAGATATGGAAAGCAAAAGCTTGGCTCAGTCTGGTTGAGTCTTGGTTTCGCTTGGTCAACTTTTGTTGCAGCTGCGTTGCCGACCACGGCTCAAAGCCGTTCGGTCCCGTGCAACACTCACAGAAGGAGGCCCGGCCTCGCTTTCATTCTCGGCGAACGCGGCGTTCATCTTTCACGGCGAACGCGGCGCAAGATGAGTCGCATAGCCCGAGGCGACCCAGCGGCGCATGCGTGGACGGCTGCGGGTTTGGTCGGCTGCTGATCAGCTGAGCGACCACTCCCTTCGCGGCCGCCGCCGCTATACGTGAGGAGAACTACCGAAAACGGGGCCTGGTGCGCAGCGCCGACAGCGGGCCCGGCGATTTACGCGATGCTCTTCGAGGGGTGTGTCGCCGGGGGTGAGTCTGCGGTCAAACTTAGGTTAACTTGCGCAACCTCCGCGAAACGGCTAAACGAAAGTGGTAAAGCATTGCTCCAAAAGAAAACAAACAAAAAAAAAAACGACTGGCATTCACCCTTTGGCGAGCCTCCGGAAGAAACACAGCGAAAGGAGCATGCCACAGATGGCAGCTCTGGCCGAAGTTCCAGATATGAGGTATCCCGGACGGGTTTCGTCTCCGCTTTTCACTCTTCCGGAATCACGCACTCATACGCTAACGGAGTACTGGGACACATTTGTTTACCTATTGTGCCGTTTCTATAACACGTATTGCGAAAATATTTCGTTCACCGGAACTAGTGAATGTGTCCCAATTGCTGCTGGTAAACTTCTCTTTTAGTTCTAGAACCTCTTCACATTCTCTTGAAAGCAAGCTTGAACGGACCAAAGGATGATTGGACATGAGTGGAGGTGAAAGCAAAATCACAAGGATAACAAAACGAATCAAGAGTAATCAGAGTGCATGAAGAGGAATCAAAGTGAGATACCATGTTTTAAGGTAAATCTTCTTTTTCGGTGCATTGGGGCGTCGTGAGAGGGTTTTCAGTTTTCGCTGTTGTGAAACTTCATCTCCAGAAGTTGCTGCTTTGAGTTTCCCCTTCCTGCGCTGGGGTAGCTTCCACGTGCAAAGTCAGCGTTGCTGCGGCAGCTCGGCGATCCGTATGGGTAAGGCGACGGCGAACGGTTTTATCGTGATGGACCAAGGCTGCTGAGGTTCAGGTAAGCGCCGATCTCGTCGGGACGCTGTCACGGATATGGAACATGAGCATCCACGGGTAGACCTCCCAGTTCGAGTCCCTTGTACGGGCAGCGTCGGTAGATGTGGCCGGCTTCGCCACTGCGGTAGCAGAGCGGACGATGGCAGGGGGACCGCCACACGTCCTTGGGGTATAGTGGTACACCGCAGGGAGTCGCGCGGCCAATAATGGGCGGCGGCAGGACAGATCCTGCTGCGTTCGCCATGGCGTGCGGCTCGCTGGGCGGTTCCATCTACGTTGACGTCCCTAGTGCTTGTTGCACTTCTTCGTTATTACTTCAGTGAGAAAAGAGACTTGAGCTTGCGGTGTTGTTGCAAACATTTCCCGCTGTTATTCACGCCCAACGGCGCAGATCGTTTCCCTCACTAGAGAGTTGTAGTATAGCGTTTTCAGCACCGTGCAGTGTTAGCTTCCCTTGCCTCTTTCGCAGTGCGCATGTGCAGTACTGAGAGTTGGTTTTGCATTTAACGGGCGTAAGACGAATGCACTGAATAATGTGAGGCGCTAAACAACGGGGACCAGAAGAAATACGTAAACACAGACAAGGCACCACTTCCAACTAAACTTTATTAGTGAAAAACCTTAGGTTAAATACACAGTTCTGACGTCATGAAAACGGAAAACCAACAACGTGTGCAATCCTACACGTGTCCATCTCAGAACTGGAATTCTTAGTGATAATGCGACCGACGGTGTACTGATGCACTTGTTTCCCGCCTTGTGAATAAAGTACGCCTCCACAATCTCCCTAGCATGCCTATCTCTGACCCATTTTTAAAACGTGGCCTGTTTGAAGAGCGGAGTGCCTCGTTTTTAAAAAGGTCAGAGATAGGCATGAAAGGGAGATTGTGGAGGCGTACTTCATTCACAAGGCGGGAAACAAGTGCATCAGTACACCGTCGGTCGCATTATCACCTAAAGAATTCGAGTTCTTAGATGGACACGTGTAGAATTGCACACGTTGTTGGTGTTCCGTTTTCATGAAGTCAGAACTGTGTATTTAAACTAAGGTTTTTCACTAATAAAGTTTAGTTGGAAGTGGCGCCTTGTCTGTGTTTACGTGTTTCCTCTGGTACCCTTTGTTTAGCGCCTCAAATTATTCAGTATGTTCAACCAACTACCCCTGATCAGGCTTTTGTTACTAACGCACGCTATTTCAGCCAAGTAGCACAGTGGCTTGCTTACGCTACGGCTCTTTATTGCGCGCCTTAACTTATTCCTGTGTTTACAACATGGCGGGCAGTAGAGCGGAACACCTCGGTCCTCAACGCTTACTTCCTTCTGCGAGCAGTAATTTGCATCTTCTAGAACGACGTTCTCGCTCCTGTCTTCCTACATAGGTGCCGTAGTTTGCACGTTGGTCTTGCGCTGCACGAAACTAACGTGACATTACTGCTCCGAACGAAGCTCCTGAAGGCTGGCCTACGTAGCTGTGTGTGTGCGTGCGTGCGTGCGTGCGTGCGTGCGTGCGTGCGTGCGTGGCGTGGTGTGTGTGTGCGGGGGGGGGGGGGGGGGAGCCACGCTCTAGATTCACGGTGGAATTCGACGGTCCGCTCCTGCGGGTGGAAATCGCGGGGGGTGCCATCTTTACGACGGGCCGTAGGCAAAAAATGGCATGTTTTTTTAGATGCGACGCTAAGAGCATCTCTTGTCGGCGGCCCTGTCATTCCTGCGTGCATCCGTTGTTGTCCGCGGCGTGCGTCCGTTGTCCGCAGCCACTCTCCCGCTCTCCTCTCCGATAGCGAGCACTCTCTCGCGAGGGGCATTGGATTGGATTCGATTGGCTTGGCTTGGCTTGGCTTTTCTTTGATTGGATTGGATTGGATTTGGATTGGATTGGATTAAAGTGGATTGTGTTGTTGGATTGTGTTGCGTCATAGCCGCGGCAGACGCACTGGCACCGGCGCGTGCCCAGGTGAGAGCGTGTGCGGCCCGGCGCGCTCTCACTCCTCCGGTGGGCGGCGCTGCGCGCGGTGCTGCGCATGTGCAGTACTCTCTCTCTCTCTCCGCGGTTTCCTCTCCTTCGGGCGCGCTGCGCATATATAGTGCCTAGAATATAACCGGTGTGCCGCTCTCCGGCGGCCCTTCGGTCGACGGTTGCTCTCCGCTTGCGCTTGAAACCCCCTCAGCGTCGCATCACACCAGGGTTCCCGCGAGGGGAGGTGGGCGTAATTTTTTTTTTTTGCGTTTCGGCCTCGCAGTCCCGGCAGTTACATCACGTTTGTTCGAAACGGGTTTTTGAACTGTTTCCGAGTCGAATAAAATACAAACGTCAAAAACGGGGTATTGGTTATGCACATTGTGTGCGACTGCCAAAGCAAGTACCTGGGGGCTTCAATGCCCCCGCTATCAAGTGTGTTTATGTAGGAACATTCGTGTCATTTTATGTACATTTTACATTCAGTCCTAACGGGATGGCGTTTGGTTCCAGTTATCTGGGTACACGTAAAAAAGTCGGACTTTTTCTCGTTCTGCAGTCGCTTGACGTTTGGTTTGACAGATGGCGCTGTAAGCGTTGGCGTGTCCCAACGCAAAACCGGTAAAACAATGCACTTGAACTCTTCGTGCGGTGCCGAATTAGCATGCCGCAAAAATTTAACGTTTAGCGTACGCAAACGCAAAACCGCTATACTAAAATTCTCTAATTTGTCTGTTGTGACACAACTGTGTCGATGGGGTTCACTCGCAGTGAAATCACTATTTTCCCAGTGGTACTGCCTTGAGCGCATGTCAAGCGTCTTCTCAATTATGGTGGCCTTTCAGAAGTTCACCGACGGTTTTTGGTTGGCTGCAGTTCCTGCCTAACTCCGCGCATCAGAAACCGCACTTTCCTCTTTTCCCTTATCTCCGGATCAGCACCGCCAAGTAGTCTTTTTCTCTCCTCAACAAACATTACCAACTCTTCTTTGGAGTGCTGTGTACGCGTCTGCAGAAAACTTTCGGCTTGTTCCTTTCGTAAGACCGCCAGAAATAGCGCCCACTTCGTAATGGCACTCTCGTCGTTCTCGATCCAAATTCGAGCCGAGTCTTCAAGGTAGAGAAAGACATGCGCCCGGGCATTACTTCAGCGTGTTCAGCTCCTTTTTTCTGTCCCCGTAGCTCCTTTGTTTAAAATAATATAAAGCTATTGACCACGTATGTCTGTGCTTCGCTGAAAACACCGTTAAAATATATTAGCATTTCTGCCACCCCTGAGAGGTTAACACCTCGTGCGATGGTGGCCTTCGCTTTTCATTTATTTTATTCTCACGTTATTTCACCTCATTCTATACCCCTCTGGCTTCAAACATTTCCTGCCTCCTCTCTCATTTTATTTTCCTTCCCTTTCCCTTTTCCTTTTTTCTAACGGACCTCACTGTCCCTATCGTATCCACGTTGAACCCTTAAACCGTTCCCCATCTCTGATAACCTTCGCCTTACCTTACCCCATCTACCTCCCTCTGAAATAATACGCCTGCTGCTTCTACCTGTCTTTTCCTTCTACAGTTCCCTTATCGCCACCTCTTCACATGTGCATCCTTTCGTTTCCTTATATTTTCTACTACTCTTTCTCAACCCCTCCCGCGTCATGTGAGCAAGCTGTGAGTCGCGTGACTGGCTAGTGATCCGCGGGTGATTTGTGGGTACGTTAAAATTTGATCACCAAGAATTTGTGGGTTAAAGTTTAGAGGCCGGTGACACGCTCGTGGGAGACATGAACTTATGGCGACCCATAAGTGGGCCCCTGTTTAGTCCCTAGCACGGTGTATACACTGTTTTCCCTAGGTAACCAGGTGCCCACTCATTGCCAGGGGTCCCGTGACCCACGGTCGAGCAAACACACCAGTAATATTACTGGTTGATTCGGATAGTACACAGACCCACCGAAATTTCCGCGTCTGCCTTGCCCAACGAAGCCTTTAAAAATAACATAGGACCCAATCGCGCCGAAGTTTTACACGTAGCCGAAATCAGTTAACTGATCGAGCGAAACACATTGTTGGAGAACAACTTTGGAAGAAAGGCATGCGATTGGAAGTGAGGCCGCAAGGTAATACTTAAAGAAAGAAAACAAACTGAGTGGCGGTCTGATTCGGGGGTGTCCACAGTTAAACTGAATTAGAGGCACCACGAAAATAGCATAGTCATGGTCTTGACAGCGGATGGGAAACCGGTGAGAAACTGTCTGCTAAGTCGCGAATGTTTCATAAGTTTTCCTTATTATCCAGCTTAGTTATTGCAGGTTTCTGTTAAAGTAAGTACCATGCTATTTGGGCCAATGCAGTATTATGTAAGAACCAGACTTGTATTTGGTATTCCTGGCTCCTTTATAAACGCTCTAACTAGGTGTGAGTTATTATGCCCCTAGGTATCTATAAAACAGCAGCCTAATGGGTTGAGTTAAAGTGTTTCTATGTGTGTGCTGGAAACGCCGAGTTGTGGTTATTAACCCAAGGGCAATAAATTTGGGAGTAGTGTTCTGTAAACAAAAGAATAAAACATTCTTGCGCTAACCTAGACTTTCCCGACTACCCTTGTGGATGGACATAATATAATTTGCCGAAAAAGAAAACAGTCGTGGCTTGTATATTCAGTTTTACACCATCTACATATAAGTTGCATCTAATTGCAAGATATAAACGTGACTGATAATTATGAAGCGTCAGAGAGGCGAACTGTCAAGCACTGTTTGACCTAAATGTGAAGCTTAACAAGTACAGCCGCATTGTGCGTCGTATCTCTCTGTTTGCCGACATACAATAATTAATGGCCGAGAAATACATAACCATAATGTCTAGCGGTCATTAAATATAGTTTTAAATGACAACTTTAAAGCATCCAGATAAACCATGTTGAAGCACCCAGCTTTAAACATGGCACTCGTTGAGTGTACCTTTAAATTGACGATGGTTACAGCAGTCTTAAACCTACTAGATTTCTTGTGTAGCAGTGTACTATCATGCTTTTCACGATTCCATTTTTTGTACCATTAGTTCATATATGAATATGAATTACATTCATGCTTTGCATATGCTACCAAAACTTTTTGAGAATTGGTCGCTTTTTAGAAAGGGCTACCTATAAGTAGGTTAAAGTTAAGGGGTATAAAGTGAGTGGGCTAAAGTAGGCAAAGCAACGTTAAAATAGCCGCACTGGAGAAGCTTTTAGCCCAACGTTGCCAACACGATAACCTCCGTTTCAAAAATTGGGAATAACAGGAAGGTTGTTCAAAACAATATTCGTTGGTTGTCCAAAAAAGTAGTTCAAAAAGGTATGTGTAAGTGTCTTACCTGAGTCTTTCATCTACGACCGACCTGTTGTGGTTACCCATAGCACAGGTGCAGCAAACATGCATGCCCGGAAATCCAGCATATTTAAGGAAGCATTTCAGGTATTCCACACTCCACATGGGATGATCTTTGCAGTAAGGCAGTGGAGTGTCATAAACTTTAGCGCCGATTCTTTGCATTGCCTTTGTTTTCTCGAATACTTCTTTCACTTTCAGAATTCCTGGGGACAGAAGTGTAAGAGCGGAAACACCAAACGTGTAAAACGTCGAGAAAGGTTATAAAACAAAGCATAAAGAATAATAATTACAACACCTTTAACGAAATAAACACTATTTTTTCCCATTTCTCGCGGGTGTCGCATAATTGACTGCGAAGAATGTCTGTGCAAAAACGCAAACCACATGTTTATTTTTTACATGAATTGTGGCAGGCATTGAAGGAAAATGTTTAGATTTTAAAATTGGGTATTCATGTTTTGAGTTTCATGGTTGTAACGCTTGCGCTGCGATTTTGTCCCTGCAGTTCTCAAAGATAATGATACAGCACTAAAACATTTTGTGCATGAAACGCTTCTGCCGCGAAAATGCGTGTCATTTGAGAGATTTTCTTATACGTGTTCCTAAATACTATTTAGCCTGTTTAAATGGGGCAGAAAACCCCCGTGCTTGACTTTGAAGCTGAATCTTTGCTGAAAAATTTTTGTTATATTATTGCTCTTTTGCTATTTTTTTTGTGTGCCTATTATCTGTTGGTAAATTTCAGGTGAATATGATAGTTTTTTATGAACTCAATTGGTATGTCCATGAAGCTGTGCTGAGTGCATTATGCACCCAAGGTCAAGAATGTAATGTTGCGCTAGAAATATGCGTACAGTAAAGTTCCGAGAGAACGTCGCCTCCTGAAACATCGCGTCCCTCTTCCCCCCGCCGAAGAGGTCTAATATTCAATTTACTAAAAGAACCTCAAATATCGCCCACCCTTTACATTCGTGCTAGCTTTGACACCTTCAAAAGTCCGGGGAGCTCCC
>NW_027526385.1:40565823-40634764 GCF_048455015.1 Haemaphysalis longicornis | reverse complement strand
TTCCAGCGGGGGGGGGGGGGGGGGGGGGGGAGTGAGTGTGTCGGTGTCTTAGTACCGTGACTACATAAGACGACGCTTACGACGACGACGACATGAGACGGCGATAGCCCGAGCCCCTGCGGGGCTTTGCTCATAAAAATATTCACGGTGGCGCTTACAATATTGAAGGCAACACCAAACTTGCCGATTTTCATGTCACCTGCACGCCGTAGCACGAAGGGATAAGAGGAAAGGAAGCAGCCCCCGCTGCAGCCTGAGAACATAACAGCCGGGCGTTCCTGCACCTAACCCCCGTGACGCAACGGGAGCAGAAGACATACCTAGAGCTTCTATTACAACACTACCTACTTGAACAAACGATACATGCCCTACAACACCCCCGTCTCACCAAAAAAAAAAAAAAAAAGACAGGGTAATATTTTCCCACCTCCTAACAGACAGATACACAGAATAAACGCGAAGTGCATCTATATTCCGTGAATTTTTCGTATCTCTGCCGTTACTGCGACATACCTTATACCTTGTCACACATGATCCTTGAGTGCCCTTGCGAGGAACACCTCTCAGGCCCACCTGACGGTGCACAATCCTCCGTCACAACCAAAATTTTCAGACGCCAAGATAATGCCTCAACCCCAGCAGACGAACAGCTTTCATGAGTTTCTACGGACCCCTCAACGTAATACCGCTTGAAAGTAGGAGGCACTGCTCGTTAAGGTCCGGTGAGCCTGAAAAATCGGCTGAACTCTGCGCAGGCGGCAACTGTGCGCATGACTGAGAAGACCTATCTGCGAAAAACGGCAAGGACCAAGTCCAAGCTAGTCTTTTCAGAGAGAGAAATACAGAGAGAGACAAAACTATTTGGGAGTAAGGCCCCACACGTGAATATAATGGTTTACTTGATTGATTCATTCATTCATTATTAAATTTCTCTTGTTCTCACTCTCTGTCCCTCTCTCTCTCTCTTGTTAACGAGCATGAATTTTTCTCTCCCTCTTGTGGCTGCCATTCACCGCGATTTATAGCGACCTGTTGAAGACTTATCATCTTTGTGGGTGATCATCATCATCATCCTTCTCAAGTCTACTGCTGGATGAAGGCCCCTCCCATTGACCTCCAACCGCTCCTCGCCAGGACTGCGCTGCTCGAGTACGCAGTTTCCCACCGAAGTTCTGTATTTAATCCCCCCCATCGTGTTATTGGCCTTCCTCTCCTTCTATACCCATTTCTTGGTATCCACTCTGTTACCCTGATTGCCCACCGGCTGTCCCTTCGACTCACCACATGGCCAGCCGAAGTCCATTTCTTTTTTTTTTTGAGCTATGATATCGTCAATTCTAAATGAGCAATGAGGGTTTCGTAAAGGCTCTTCAACAAAGGACTTGATTGACACGATCAGTCAGCTGATAGAGAAGTTCGGGAAGTATACTCAAGACCTTTATATAGCCTTCATAGATTATGAGAAAGCATTTCACTTTGTCGAAACCACAGCAGTCATTCAGGCATTGCGGAATCATGGTGTAGACAAGCATTACTTAAGAATACTGGAGGATATCTACAATGGCTCCGAGGCTACCATCGTCCTACATAAGAAGAGCAGTAAAATGCCTACAAGGGAGGTCGTCAGACAAGGAGACATAACCTCTTCAATGCTATTAACAGCATGCTTACAGCAGGTATTCAGATGAATTGGTTTGGGAACAGGTGGGCGTAAGAGATAATGGAGAATGCCTGAGTAACCTCGGATTTGCTGATGATGTTGCCTTGCTAAGTAACTCGGGGGACGAATTCCAAAGCATTATTGGCGTGCTGGAAAAGTAGAGTAGCATCGTGGGCCTGAAAATGAATATGCAGAAGACTACAGTAATGCTTAATAACCTCGGGAGAGCACAGCGGTTTGAGATTGGTGGCGAGGCAGTGGAAGTGGTAAGTGATTATATCTACTTAGGCCAAGCAGTGACCCCTGATCCCAACCGTGAGGCCGAGATAATTAGATGGGTAAGAATGGGGTGTAGTGTGCATTCCGCAGGCATTCTGAAATAATGAATGGCAGCCTACCATTCTCCAAAAAGAAGAAACTGTATGACAGCTGCATCTTACCGGTACTTGCCTACGGAGCAGAAACTTGGATGCTCACCGAAAGGGTTCAACTCAAATTGAGGATGACTGAACGGTTCATTGATTGATTATAGGGTTTAACTCGCAGACGCAACGCAGGCGATGAGGCGCGCCGTAGTGGAGGGCTCCGGATTTTTTTTGACAACCTGGGGATCTTTAACGTGCGCCGAAATCTCGTACACACGGGCGTTTTTGCTTTTCACCTCCATCAGAAAAGCGGCCGCCGCGGCCAGGAATCAAACCCGTGACCTCGTGCTCAGCAGCGCAACGCCTTAGCCACTGAGCCACCGCGGCGGGTACGACTGAACGTCAATTTAGCGGAAGATTATAGGTGTAACATTGTAGGACAAGAGAGAGGAGTGGGTCAGAGAACAAAAGCGTGTTATGGGCATTTTAGTATAAATTGATAAGAAGAAATGGGCTTGGGCAGAGCATGTAATGCGAAGGCAAGATAACCGCTGGTCATTAAAGGTAACTGAGTGGATCCCTAGAGAAGGCAAGCGTGGAAGTGGGCGGCAGAAAGTTAGGTTGGCAGATGAGATCAAGAGTTTTGCAGGGATAAATCAGTCACAGTTAGCACAGGACCGGGCTAATTGGAGATTAATAGGAGAGGCCTTTGCCGCGCAGTGGGCGTAGATAGGCTGATCATGATCGTCTACTCTAGTTTATTCTCTGATCGAGGTAGTCCGATGCTTGTCCCTGAGTGTTATTCCTAACATGATGCGTTCTATGACCCTTTCAGCCCACCTTAGTTTGCTTTCTAGGTATTTAGTAAGGCTTCAAGTTTCAGCTCCGTACGTCATCACCGGCAGTATGCACTGATTGTAGATTTTTCTTTTGAATGAGAGAGGTATGTTTCTTTCATTATTTGGGAGTGCTTGCCGAGTGCTTCCCAACCCATGCCTATTCTGCGACGGATATCTCTGTCGTGGTTGGGGTCAGCACTAACTATCTGTACGAGGTAGTTATATTCTTTTACGTATTCTACGTTGCGTTTCTAAGCTAAAGAACACGTTCTTGTTCGGCTTAATTCTCATTAATTTAGGTTTATTCAGACTTATTGTTACCCCCACGGTCATTCTTTCTGATTATGGTTCCTCCAGCTTTATTTGCATGTGGTCTGCAGCCTCAATCAGAAAGACTACGTCATCCGCAAAGCTCAAATGGCCCAAGTATTCCCAGTTTATCTTTGTTCCTATGTTTTACAAATCAAGCTTTCTAAACACCCCCTCCACAGATGCTGTGAATAGTTCTGGAGAGATATCTCCCTTTCTTCCTCTCTTTGGGATAAAAAATTTATCGCTTTGCTTGTGGAGGATTATCCTACCCGTGCATCTTTCACATGCCTTCTATTAGTCTTATGTAGGTTTCCTGTATACCCTTGTCTTTTAGTGCTTCTAAAACGGCTGCGGTGAGTACGGAATCAAACGCTTTCTCGTAATCTATAAGTGCCATGTAAAGAGGTTTAGGGTACTCTGCGGATTTTTCTATTACTTGGTTGACGACATGTATGTGATCTGTGGCTGAGTATTCTTTCTTAAACCAAGCCTGCTCACTGGGTTGGTGGATATCTAGGCTGTCACCTATGCAGCTAACTATACCTTTGATAAACGGCTTGTAAACAGCTGAGAGTAAGCTGATGGGTCTGTAATTCTTTAGGTCCAACTCTGTGGGTGATGGAGTATCACAAAATATTATCACAATTGGGACCGTAGTTCAATAATGCCCCACCCTTGAGTGCTGGCCATACATCGGGTCCGATTTTTTCTCTCTTGAACCCAGTACCCATGAACAAAAAAAAAGACACAGGGAGGCCGACATGCCTAACTTTGCCACAGAAGTTAACAACGAAATGACCCTGCTCTTGAAATGAACACGGACACAGCATCTATGCAATCATTGCGAGATATATTAAAAAGACATCACACCAGCAGGTGAAGGTTTGTCAATCCTAGGGCGGACAGTGCAGAGCCTGCTGGATGTGTTGAAGGGAGATTGCGGGGGATGATAGAATACAGCAGTACATTGTAGTACTAGGAAGGTGCTGGCTGTAAGCGTGGTAACGAGACACAAATTAGACGAACACTGACCCAATCAGGAGAAAATAACTGCTCCCCAGAAAGTACATTTTTAATTTTACAATATTTGTGCTTCCTGCATGTCTGAATTTTGGTAACAATCATTTGTACTTACCTTGCACCGTCCTAGTCACGTCGTCCTCTACGGAAAGCAACTTTGGGTCAATGAGGGGTGGGTCATCCGGATTAGCAGAATTAAGCATGACGGTACCGCGGGATTGTGGCTGCACCATGGTGATTGTGGTCATAAAACCAGTCTTGTTTCTTACAATCAGAGGCTTATAAAATTCTTCATACGTCTGAAATGAAATATAAGAGTTGTAACGTGGTCAAAAAGATAATACATCTGTGTCGTTTAATTATTACCGTGAGCATATTAATATGTCTTGATTGTTTTTTAGGTGCTGTCTTTCATCTTGATAATTTTAGCTCATTACCTTTATCTGTAATTAAAGATTCACCAAAAATTGTTCCTTCTGTTTTTATTACTAATGTTAACAGCTTTGCACCAACCCCTAAGCACAAACGGCCTGCTTGGAACGGAAAGCAACATTGCTATTACTGCAGAAATGCTCGCTTTATTCGACAAGTACAACAACAAAAGGCCACGGCCACCATACGAAATTTACATTTACGTGTGCACCTCACAGGTGAAGTGTCTCCAGGTACATGATCTTCAACATATTGGAAATATTGGCCATGCATCTGCTCACTCCGCTACAATAAACGTCGAAAGGCGGCAGAATTTCTCCGGCTACCAGGCGTCGTCCCTGTTCTATATTTGTCCTGTTGATTTCGTATTTTCAGCCTATCAGAGAATTAGCATCTCGTTTCATCTTGTCGACCTGGGGGACACCAGTTTCATAGCATTGCCATGCCCGCCTGCCTGCGTTACGCGACTAACGCGACAAAGTTTCAAAACTAGGGCAATTGTGTGATGAGTGCTACCACCTATTAATGCGTAGCATTCTTTGCCCATTACCCTCCCGGGCAGCACAGTTTAACGTCCTGTGTTTCCGCAAAAATGCAGATTCGGCGGAGGTAACACCTGTAATCGTCATAATAGCGTAAATGGAGGTAATTGGTCAAACTAAATTTTGAGAAACCAAGGAATAATCGAAATACAAAAAAAAATTGAAAAAAAAGTGAATCGTGTAACTCTGCTTATTTACACAAAAATGCAGATTCCGCGGAATCTGCCGCTGTAATGGATATAATAGCGTAAATGAAGATAATTGGTCTCACAAACCACAAAATGTGTCTGTAAAGAACTCACACTAGACAAGCGGCATAAGAATGCTACACAATAGTAGACAACTTTCTGAATTTTCGCATGTTTTTCTACGGTACGACCAACGCCCGCTGGAACGACAAAGTCCCTGCTTCACCTACACATTTATAGACCCGCTTTATTTCAACCAGCGCCATCTCGGGTGACGCAAGCTTCTAACGCACGGTTCAACAGAAGTAGCTGCTATTCTTCTGAACGCCTTACAGTCATCTGCCGTGCGTGTATCACTCGATTGAATTGGCGTTTGCCACTTTTGACGCGTTCGTTTGATCACTCCAGTTACAATGATGACATTTATTTATTGGCTGTTGAATTTCTTGTATATGGTTGTGGTTATGGTGACAATCCGACACGAGAAAGGTAAAAAAATCGCGATATTTTAGCGTTTGCTCAGTGAACAAGGAGTTTAGTCTATAAATCTGGTGTTAGCGCGTGTTGTCCACCAAGCGTCGGGGGCACCATGTATGTGAAGTGCGCAGCCCGCCACCGGAGAGAGGGCAAGCCGCCAGGAACGAGAGGGCGTGCCTGACGAATAAACAGACTTTAGGTCTGGACTTCGCTGCGTGCAGACGTCTCTTTCCTGCGTTCGGCTGGCCGGCTGGCCGCCAGTGTATACTATACCCGAAGTACATAACATGGTGTCAGAGTCTTCGAGCTACAGCAGCTACGTCGTCATGGTGTCGTCGTTCACGATACCTCCGCATAAATCGTTCACGTCCTGTGCGAACGTATGGCCATCGTGGAAACAGCGATTCCTCCACTGCCCCTCGCCCCCTTTGTCACAATCGAAAGTCCCGAAATTTTGATTGTGACAATATACTCTGGCCTCCACCGTTCGTTGCAGCAATCACACCAAAATAAAAATATATTGAAAATTAATTTAGAAATCACAGTTCTGCCTGGTTGTGCGTTCTCATGAGGGTCTAAAAATAAAAAAAGAGAACTGAAAATGAACTGCCGTAATTAAC
Organism: Haemaphysalis longicornis; assembly: GCF_048455015.1. Classification (NCBI taxonomy): domain Eukaryota; kingdom Metazoa; phylum Arthropoda; class Arachnida; order Ixodida; family Ixodidae; genus Haemaphysalis; species Haemaphysalis longicornis. Next base: position 40,628,309 of record NW_027526385.1, on the reverse strand, counting down.
GTGTATTTGATCCCGCGCTCTCACGTGATTAGCTGGAATGCGGCATTTAATGCCTTCGCGAAAATGCGAGGTTGGTAAAATGAAAAAACCGGATAAGTATTTTTACCCGTGAATAGACGATTCTCAAAATTTCTGCATTTTTTTATGCCGTGGGCTTTGTTTGGTCCTACAACTTGTGACACCGGTTTCGATGCAGCGCAAGTGACGCAGATTCTGCTTATTCAAGCGTACGTGGCAGCTTATGGTAAAACGCGACCGCAGCTTTCAATTTTAAAAATGAAGGAACATTTTTGGCACCGTCCCGTCTCTCGTCCTTCAGCCACTCAGTAAATATTTTTTTGAAAAACCATGAACCAACTAGCCAGCAACAAAGCAAGCCTTATTAATTGCATAAAGCAATTTACTTCCACGTCAAGCAATAACTTTGCAGTGCCGTACGGCAGTTGCTTTGGAAACGATTTCTGGAGGCTGTTGTAAACCAAATTCCATGAAATTAACCCTGCGTTTACCGCAAGTAATGCGGTTACGTAATGAGGTTATGAGGTTACGTTGCGTCGTTCCTCAGTCTTTTTATTTTGGTTAACTCTTAAAAGGTACCCCCCACCTTTGTCTTTCGCTCCTGCACGACGCTGTTTCATCATCAACTGCCAAATGCTAGCGCCGCAGCAAACTGGGATCAGCTGCAAACTCCGGTTTCGCAGAAGAATTTAGCAGCAATATATTCCTCAATACACCAAACTGCACGCAGGGAACAATACTGCATAAAAAATTTGCACGAAGGAACGGAATTGCCCTTTTAGCTCGACTTCCAGCTTGGCGCATTGAACGCCGTCTACGATTTGCCATAACTGAGTATAGGAGTAAATCATACACACTGCATGCCTCGTAAAGGTTGCCTCCACTCTAAGGATTTACCCATCTCGAAAAATCCTTGTGGTTATCTACGCCTTGCAAGGCGAAGCGCAGCAGAATGGCAGAAAGCCACGCACACGTACGCCGCGCTAACCGCTAGCGGCATTCCACTGAACAGCACTTAGCCACCGGCGGCGCTGTTCGCTGTAGCGACGGTGGCGACATACAGTGTACGCCCAGTCCCTATAGACCTACACCGTGCTATAAACACTCCGCGCGCTGGACAAGTTCCGTCCCGTCCAAACTTGCTTGAAAATGGTCCGCCCCACAAGAAATTTCATCACAGTGCACCAAACTTGTATCATGCGCGCACAGGGTGCCGGCGAATCACTCCGCGCTGAATCGGAACATGGGCAATGCTCGACAAAACGTTGCTTTTAGAGACTTGTTATTCCATTGTCTATTTGCTGAAAAAATTAAGAAACAATTACACGAAATCGAAGATTTAAATGGGCGTAAGGCTAAGCCTGTCTGGCAGCACCTACCACAAAATTCTGAATTAATAATGCCTTGAGCACTGCAAATAGTAGCGACAACTGCTGGGGCTGTTTTATGTTACACCTATTCAACGAGCGCAAATATATGAATGAGAAGTGTCATTTTATGTTTCACTGTGTCTGTTTACTTGCGGAGCTTCAGAGCACTGACTTGGCAAATAAGTTTGTTGGCCACGTCATATATGCTCCAAAGTGTAAAAACTACAGGGCCCCGAAACTTTTATATTGCGGGAAAATATGCGAAATTTTGTGCCTTTTCATCCGCGCCCTTTGCCCTATTCACTTGTGTTCTTTACTTCCTTTCTCCGTTCGTATGGCTAAAAACCTTGCCTAGTCTGCCTTGTTAGGCCTATTTTCATGTTTAACGTTTCATATCCTTAGCCCTGACCCTAATGATGTGCCAAGTAACTTCAGAGTAGTTGTACAGAGGGAGAGGAACACAGTTTGTTACTTTCAGCCTTATCCTGCCTCACCCAGCAGGATTTGAAGAAAACTAGTGCGGCGTTCTCAAGTTTAAGCCCCCCCCCCCCCCCTTTTGCCTGCAAAAGTTTTGTAAGAACTTTCTTTCGGCAACTTATATACGGAGTTAGTATTTGAAGTCACTGTTATAGACAAGTGTTGTGTTCAGTGCATGTCAACAGCCGTAAGCTTAAACTGTCTTTAGGTCGAGACATCGAGTAAATGGAGCTTTCAATAGCTCCCCGGTACCACACGAAGTACAACCGGTTATACCCAATAGCAACAGTACAAAAATAGGGCCAACCGGCAAAGAGAATTTTGTCCACACGAAGTAGAGAGAAATTAACGGGAAAGACTTTCTTGCGACCCACCGCCAGGGGGACGAGCCCGGGGGGACCCCTCTTGTCCCCCCTAGGAAAAAGCCGGATAGGGTGGGTTGCTGGGAAAGGGAACTTGGACATCGGAATGGGTTATGGGAAAAAGGGTGGGAATGAGGGAAGCAATTTTGCTCCAATCCTTTTGTCTGACTCTCTTCCAAGACTGATTGCTCAGCGAGAGCATCAGACAGTGCCAATTGCCAAATATGCGGTCCCTGCCACGGGTTACCGCTCACCCATAGGGTCCTATAACTGAGCCCCAACTGTCGGAGACAGGAAGTACCCTATTTAGTGGCGACGGCCGGGTCCCCCCCCCCCCCCCCCCCCGACCCCCAGCTCTGCGGCCGATGCGTACTAACGTCCTCGATCAACTGCCCCGCACATGGTACTCATGAATCACCAGTGAAGCTTTCCACTATACACGGGTACTTGCCACACCTGCTTTTCACGGTCTCCGGACACCGGCAATGGGCCTCAACCCTAGCCGTCACGCCTAATGTCGGGCCCCCGTAAACCCGCGTTCCCTCTCCCTCCGCGGCGCAAGAACTACGGCCGGTTATATTTGAAACTTTTCGGGGTAACCTTTCGTTCTTCAGTCACATGACGCATCGTGCCAAACGCAAACGTAAGGCCGGCGCATGGGAGTGTTCGCAGCCACACGACTCACCACGGCAAATGTGGCGGTATTCTGAACTGGCACATATCTGCGTTTGCAGTCAATGGTAGTTTTGACAACAGATCAAGGCTTCACGTTTTTGTGCCAATTTCAACAAATAATTCAAGTGACACTAGACGATGCTCCCGAAATCAAGCGTACCTCGAACCTTCAGCCACGCTGCGCCGTTTTCACTTCTATAAAGATCACTAAACCACTTACCTGATTAGAGACGTACGGAGATTGTGCTATCTGGGGGCTAGGAAACAACGCTGTCAATGCCAATGCGATGTCAGGGGCCTCTGGCGAAGTTGAATTTGTCAAACTGTCCGTAAACAAAAACGCTTCGTATGCTCCCGGTAAGGTGAGAAGCCCTGCAATGTACGTGACGTAAGATTTTCTGAGGCCCAGGACATGTTCACAACCATAAATGCACCCTATCTCACATATAAACACAAATTCTTCCCCATCGTATTAGTTGAATTTGTAGTAATTTGTTTTCTTCGAATAGTCTCCCCATGTTTTGATAAAGACACAACCCTAATATTGAAGATATTTGATGTATTGCCGTGGCATCGGCACTTTTTTTAGTAATTAAGGATAAAGAATTCCTCGGGGCACTTAACTTTGCTTACGTGCTTTGAAATTGACAGCCTGACGCAAGCTATGAACAAACGTTCAGTGCACAGGTAGTTGACGTATTCGCGTTAAGAGGGGGAGGGCTAAATTTCACGTACGAGATGCCAAAGAAAAATGTTTACAATTCCAAGATGTGCGGTTGACCTTTGATGAACACCACATGTGCTGGCAGTATTCACCACGCGCGGAGAAATCACTCTTCGAGTACACGTCTGGCCGCTCAAGGATAGTTAAGAATGGAATAGTAATGGGGTATCTGAAATCCGCTCTCGACAAATCTTGCAAACACAGAATGAAAGAAGCGTTTAGTGTGTAGAGACACCGACTTGAAAAGGTAGGGTACCCAACGACGATGCTGCTAACAGTTAGCGAAAGGCTACTAAAACGAGTAAAATTGGAGGGTAAGGAGAAGGAAAAAAGCGCCAAAAACGAGAACAAGAGCATGTCAGTAATCTCTTACGAGCATGACTTGTCTCACCGACTCAAAAAAGCCACCGCCAGGTACAACCTGAATGTGGTTTTGTCTGCCAAAAACAAAGTGTTACGCGGTTGCCCAGCTCTTGATAGACTGTACTAAGAAAGGGCTAGCAGCAAGGCTATGTAGTAAATGTACTATGCGTCACACGTACAAATTTTCGGAATGCAGAAAAAATGTTGTATACAAGATTCCGTCCACATGTGGGCATCAGTACCTCGGTCAAACGAGTACATGCGTAAATGTAAGGCTCAGAGAACACATGTTCAGCCTAAATGTCGGCTATACACGCATGTGGCTGCGCATATTGCGCAGTGCACAACAAAAAAGTGCGAGCCGTTGTTTGACCTAACGACGACGGAGTTCACCACCAAGACAGGACTACAAGAGAGATAGTGGAAGCCTGGCAGATGTCGAAATTAAAGGGAACGTGCGTAAGTAAACCGTCAGTAGCCCCGTCCGATAAAAAATTAATTTGTTAGACTACATGAGATAATGCAAAGTTTAAATAGTTTTTTTTTCTTGTGCTTCTGTGTATGACGTGATACGTACACATTTGATCACGCGCGGGTGTTGTCAGAGAGGTATATATGTGTTGAGGGGTGAATAAAAATTCAGTTGTTTGTTCGCGCTCGTGTTCGTGTCTTTAGTTCAGTCCTCGTTTTTTGTGCGCTCAAGGTACAGTCATGATTTATCTCTATGTATAACCCATAGTATACGGATCTTCAAACTGCTGCCTATTGCTACCAAATCTATACAAAATAAATAGGCGAGTTTTGAGACGTATACGTTTGAGGCCTAAATCAGTGTTTAGAACGGAGTGCGATTTTGTTGGTGACCATGTACTATAGATTGGCTGTGAGGTTTTAATGTACCGACGCTACACAGGTGATGAGGCGCGCCGTAGTGGAGGGCTCCGCATTAATTATGACCACCTGGGGTCTTTAACACGCGCTGCAATCTCAAACACACGGGCGTTTTCGCTTTTCGCCTACATCATGAAAGCAGCCGCCGCCACCGGGAATGGAACCCGCGTCCTTTGGCTCAGCAGTGCAACGCCATAGCCACTGCGCCACCATGGCGGGTGACCGTGTACTATTACCGCAAACACCGCGACGTTCCGTTTCACACGCCTGATGGTGTAGAACGCCTCGCACTTCAATGACACATAACTTTTAAAGACGATAGTCTTTCTTGGGCTACTAAAACGAAGAAATTTTGGTCTGTCTGTGACTGGATTCAGCCACCCGGCCAATGTGAAACAGAAGCCACGCCATAGTCTTATATACCCACAGCCAAATATAAACGTTTACATCCGGTGTCAATGTACCTACTTTGCAATACTGTCGAACAAGAGCAAGACATTACGCAAATATAAGGCAAAAAATCAATACATAAGTGGCATTTGCAGTGTTCCTTTATTAAAAAAATTCATCGATGCTTGGTTTTTGCCTCAGCATATGAAATACTACATTAACTGCAGAAAACCATCGCCTGCTGTTCCCAGTGCTACTGTAGCTCCTGGCGGAATTTCACAAATGAAACGGCAGACGCAACGAAAGGTTCCACTAGATATTCCGCTTGGCACGCTCGTGGAGTAGGGCAACGCGGTTCTATAAACGTTGTACTAGGGTGCCTTGATTCACGCGCGTCTCCGCTGTATACGGCAGCGCTGGCATTGAGGCGCCCGACTTGGAGCAGTGGAATGCGGTAAATTTAAATTGACTTGAGCAAACATCTAGCGTGTTATCTTGGTAGGGACGAGACGGGAAAGAAACAGAATGAGAGGCAAGGGGAAAAGAGAAGGCAGGAATGTACTTGCCAGGGGCGCCAGTCGACTCTCGTCTTTCGTCGACATTTGAAACGAGAAGAGCAGATACGCGGCCACTTTTTTTTGGTTCTTGGAGATGAAAAATATGTAGAACTGCAGCTACAATAAGCCTCGCGTAATACACTGGCCGCGTACCTGCTCACCTCGCTACAAATTGAGTTGAAAAACGAGTCTTCTCTCGCCCCTGCCTTGTAAATGTCTCTCTTCTCTTTCACACCCAGCTCTTATGCTCTTCCCCTCCCGTCTAGCTCTTCCTGCGACAAACATGGTGGGTGTTTGCTTTAGTTATAAATTTTCCCGCACTCACACTGCTCTCACGCCACCTATCGGAAACTTCAGTTTCTGTTTGACCTTGAATGCCAGCATGGAGTCTGAGCTCTGGCGCGAGCCCTTTTTGTATAATAAAGTGCAACATTGTTTTCGACGCGTTTGATTATTTTTAATATTATCACAAAAATCACACACTACTTTTAATGAAAGGAACGTTGGCACTACTTATGCATGATTGTTATGCATGAATGTTGACAAGTATGACATGTGGCACCAGATTTAATAGTATTGAAAGCATTGCCCATATATAAACTAATTGTCCAAGTGTTTTGAACTTTTGTCCAGGTGGCTGAATTGAGGGGCAGACAAGCAGGCCAAAATTTTTGGTTAGGTTTTAGTCTTTGTTGGGACAACTACTTGCCCCAACAAAGACTATTGTCTTTAAAACGCGTGCACATTTTCTAACAATGTGCTGGGTTTATATTTTCTACAGCTTCGCTGATCATCCACTTTCAATAAGTGGAATGGCTGCTAACTTTTTATTTAGATGTTCACCTCATAAAATATTACTCTATACCAGCTCCAAATGTGTGCACACACAACTTAGAAAACTATGGGTGCACTAATTACATGTATTATATCTAAAGAGGAAACTCATGGAATTTAAGTGCTAAAATAGTCTCAATGGGCCAAGTCATACTGACGTAAGTTCATACATGACGACAGCTATTTCAGTACAGTGAAAATAAAATGGCCAGTATTAGCGGATACTGCTGCAACTGCAACTATGCACAAATTCCGCGATTCAGCTGCATACCGGTTCGATTGTGTTCTTGATATTGCCTTATGCTGGTGTTGTCAAAAAGGTCCTTGAATCCTATTAAGTCGTTCGTTGTCGTAACCAGCAGTCCTAAAAAGATGACGTGATCCTGGAGACCGTCTCCTACCGGAAGCTCAGCAACAACTGGTATCTGTGAAGAATAAAAGCTTATATCAAAAGTTATATCCCGCATCTATGAAAGACCGCATGCAGGATTCCAAGGACCCAAGAATATCCGCGCTGTTTTTGTTTGCGATACAAACAAGAAGTAAAGAAACTTAAAGGGGCGCTCAAAGAGGTTTGGTCAACACATGGGTGTTCACATTTTTAAATAATTCATTGTTCTTGTAATTACCTACTTCAGGATTTTTGTGTTGTTGGCCGTCATTACCCTTTCGCACAGGGATTCTGTCTTTTCGCTCTTGTATGACGGCCATGAAGCTCTGAACAGCAGCGCAGCCAAATCTCCCGAACATGTCTGCTTCTTTAGCACCAAATGCCGTTTTTTATTGCTATGAGCACTTCATGCCGACATGTTTTGTTTAAATGTTCGCGCTCATCTCTTTTCTCTTGAAGCCGTCTTAAAGGGTTGTTATTTTAAATATGCCATCTTAAAAACCAATGCAATGCCTGTTCTTCATTAAAAGAAAACTGGTACGTTCGGTAAGGACGCTGCTTATCTCGATTATGTATTTATATTTTGCGTCACATAAGTTTAGGTTATATTGCGCTAAATTTTTTGGGCTTGTACAAGGCATGGCAGCAGTTTGACTACTTTAGAGCGGTATATCTTATGTATACTTCATGCCCTAGCAGTATTAAGCCTGTTTTGGTTTATCATGGGTGGTTAAATCAAGGGCAAACACGTATACAGACCAGAAATTTTCGCGCTTAGGCAGCCTAGAAAAGAAAATCGTCTGTACAATAGCAATCCGCACAAATATAAACCTATGATAATAACCGTAAGATTGATAAGGTGTTTCACACAAGTTTACTGAGTTTCAGTGACTCAATTTACCCTTCATTTGACAACTTAGTTGTACGGAAGCGTTAAAGTGTTTTACAAGATAATAAGATATTTTTAGCATCAAAATAAATACCAGGTTCCTTTCAGAAACATTTCCCACTGTACATTTTAACAGAGAGTTAAAAAAACATTCATTTGAAGTAATTGTGCCGCTTCAACGTGATGAACAAGCCACCGTTAGCACTGCGATGACGTTGTAAATTTAGGAAGGCTTTTGGTCAAACAGCAGAACTGGCCACTAAACGTATTACTTTCATCAATGACTTCCACGTGCAAATCAGGTCAACCTCGTTCGTTGAAGTGATCACGGCTATTGTTGACTTGGTTGTTCAATAGTTCTTCAAGCATTTCGTTCTTTGAATTCAGCTTTCTGGATATTGTGAATGTTGCTTAGTTCAACGAAACTTAAAATCCTAATTGGCCTATATATCAAACTTTTGCGTACCTGGTATTTCTCTAGCTGTTCTTTCGGTCCTATTCCGGACAGCATGAGAAGCTTAGCAGAACCAATGGCCCCAGCTGCCACCACAACCTCTCGTCCTGCGGTGACGTTCATTTTTTTTCCATCCTTCATAAATTCAACGGTAGTTGCTCGATTTTCTTCGTTGAAGTATATCTGAAACCGTTGGCAAAAATAGAAATAAAATGTATCGGCAAAGAAACAAGTGCGGTATGCTGTCCGGGAAGAGAGAGAAAAAGAATACCCAGTTAGCAAACAAATCAAAGCTGATCAACGTCATCTTGCTGAAGATGCGATACCAGAACAACGAACAAAAGAACATGAAGAATTCAATTTTTAATGTAGGGCTCTGCATCTAGCCGCAACTCATTCAGTTATCGACCCCTACCGGAAGTACTGAACGATGGCCGAGTGTTTAATATATTAATTGACCTAACATATACCAAGGAATTTCTAATATTGCATTGTTTTCCCCATAAATCAACTTTCGCCCAGTTAGCGTTGTTTGAGACAAACTGAAAAGTTTCTTTTCGGACACTGGTGAGCAGTACATGTATTGAAAAAAAAAAACGAGTTATATATATGTTAACCGGAAAGCGAGATAATAAATAATTTTCGTGAAAAACTTGCATTTTCAGTTTCTTATAAGCGTAAATAAGGAAATTTCATCTGTGTTCAGTAACTACCCATAACTTGGAACGTACAACTGAAATTTCACATCTATGGGTCCGTCGCTTTTGCTGGACGGTCGTATCCCACTCTAGACATTTGCCGCTCGTTATTGGGCAATGTTAAACATCACACCGCTCTTTACCGATTTGTAAGGACAACATCTTAAAATCTGGTTTGTGCATTATGATTATTAAAAGAATATATTAACGAGCAGAGCACATCTTGAACACTTTGTAAAAGCACGGAACTTACTCCAATCCCTGTAAAAGAAATTTTACGCATTCTAATTGTTGACAACATCAGCAAAAACAAGTTCGATGGCTCAATGGGCGTTCGCGATAATTAGCAATTTCTGGAAAATATATTCCGGACCTTTACAGTCACATGCTTTTGCAATCTTCACAAAGTCGACCAGATTGAGCTCTTACGCCATTGTAGAAATATACTTCCCAAATTACCCGTTTATAGCTTCAGCGGTTTGCTTATTGGTTGACATAACCTGTTTGACCTTTTTACTCCTTCAGGGGTGTTATTGCAATAAGTCCTGCTCGCCATTGTAGAGGTATCTGAAGGTGAAATACCTAAATTTGAATTTTACAGCAAAGCTTCTTACTTCTAGACCCATATAAATCTCATGCATGCGTTCCTACACTGTGAAAACAATCTGGAATTTCACGGACAAATTACGGACCAAACGACCGTTAAAATACACAGTCGAATTTTGTTTCTTACAAAAGGGACATAACACCCGTAAGTTCATGGAAATACGCCCTGTTCCTCAAAATACCAACGCTCCCTCCGTTTTACGCCGTTCCGTGCTAAACAGGCCTTTAAATCGTTTTATGTGCAACGGAAAGAAGTTTGCTTCACGTGTCAATCCTCTCCGAAAGTTACTTTCCCAAATTACCTTCACTAAGTGGTCTGTTTGCAGGGCGATGTGCGCAACGGCCCCATGTCACCGGCCAACTTTTTTTTCTTTTTCCTTTCCTCCTCTACCTCTTCCCCAACATAAGTAGTTCGACCTCTCCTATATGAATAAATTAATTCATTCATTACTTTAGAAAGGAATGCTTAATCTGCGTGTAGAAATATAATACATTTCGGCCGGCCCGAAGCTCCCGGTACTGCGGGCCGGCGTCACGAACATGAGAGTTTGTTGTGTGCGCCGACGCAAGCAACACACCTCTGTGGCCGTAAATTCCTCTCCAGCTCTCGCGAGCAAGACGTTTCGAATATCCAGCCAACGCCGCCAGGAAGCGCGCGTGCTGCCGATGAAGGCACTTATTAAGCAGCGGCGTATTCCTCCTCACGTCGTCTGCTAATCTCAAGTCCGCTTCTCTCGGTTAAATCTTTCGTGTAATTTTTATATTGCCCGCTTCGCAACATGCAGCGAGAGCAGTCTGCCTTAATTTTTGCCCAACCGACGAAACCGCTCCGCTCACTAATTACGTCAACCTCGGCTACCAGCGAGCAGCAGCGTTCGGCTACTCGTGCAAAAATCAAGACCTACTGCTCTCCCCGCGTGAATGGCGTGCGCGAAGTACGGCTATCACAAAGCGCTAACCATGGCCATACGCACACACAAAAAATAAATCAAACGCTGGATGGGAATCGAACCTAACACTGTAAGGTTTTGAAGCAGACACGGAATGCATGCACTACACCGAAGAACGGTTCGTGACATCTAATCAGCCGGTTTGATTCCATGTGGACGGAACCATACACATTTCGCGTCATCTCCGTCTGGACGGAACTTCACCATATCGGTATCGCTCCGTCGTAGTGAAACCCTAAACTTTTCGCTTTGATTCTGTCTGAATGAACGGAACGCTAGACACTACCTATGTTGGTATCGAGGGCCATCCGTTGGTATCGAACTCCATCCGTTCGTTGTCGTGTGCAGGCCGCAGCACACTGCACACTGCCGTTGACGTGCACAGCCGCCGTGTGCCGCACTATTTTATGCGGTTTGAGATTATGTGGCTGCTTGTTTTCTGGCAAGGTGACGTCAGCACTCCTTGAAACGGCGTCGCTACTGCTGTCGGGAGCTACAGGATACTCTTTTACGGGGAATGTACTATATACATTTGATATTTCGTACCACTGTCTCATGAGCATCCTTGCACTTGCTGGTCCAACACGAACGACGGGGAAGTGGTTAGGGCCACTGATCTCCACCAGAGTTGCTGGATGGTGCTTCGAGCTCTTCGGCAGAAGTTCGAGCGCTCGTCCCGGCAGTCGGGTAAATGGCCGCCGTTCCAGCATAGCGCATGCTACATATGGGCCTGTTTCGAGCGCATTCCGCCAAAAAGCCTGCTTGTTACGCGGTCAACTGCACAAGCAGACCAAAGAAGTCGTCTGGGAAGACGTTCCACTTGGAAGTATTACAATATTCTGTACGACGTGCGAGATACGCAGCGAGACGCAAATGTCATATCAGTGTCGTTTTTAAGCTGCGGCTCTTGTTACGCAGATTCCCTCGCTCTAAGCCAGATTTATACCGGCGTTGGGTGGTAAACTTATACCCTAGTTACACGGCGAAAGTAACCGCAGTTAAGTTTAACCGTGGTTACTTAACTTTAACTGCGATTATCGCAAACTGCGGTTTTGGCTATTACACGCGAAATGGCAAGTTTGGTGACCGCGGTCACTTGATTGTGAGCGTAACAAAAATAAATTACCACACTTTTAACTTCACAATAAAAAACAAAAGAGATGCAGTGTAGACAAAAAAAGTATCGTTAAAGCAGTCGCTTCTGACCCAAACGCAACGCACTCGCGCGCGGCGAGGAGAGGGGATTCCCCAAAAGCTCGCAACCGACTTGGTTTGCTTAGGTGTGTTCGGTGTTGGGAACTTTCGGCTTAGCATTGCGGTAGATATTTGACCGCCGCTATCTCTACAACTGCGAATTACCACCAGCACGCTGCATGTCGTCTCTCGGCTGGAGGGTACCCCTACCCTCACAGGTTCACGAACGCGGGTCTAAATCGTGACAGACATGTGAGATGAAACGAAGTCTAGACAGATGTGTTGGGTTCTTAGATGCAGTAATGACTACGTAAACTTGTCGGACGCGTCTAAAGTTGGATATCGGCTGCAATGGCATGAGCGCTTTTTGCAGCGATCTGCGCTTGGCTCCACCCGTTCTTAGTACGAATTAAACTACTATTATTAGTATTATTTTCTTCTTAAATGCACTAACGGCTACGCAAACTTATTGGATGCTTGTAAGTTTGGGGAAAGGCTACATTGACACGAGCGCTTTTTGCAGTGCTCTGCACCTGGCTCCGAGCTATCTGAGTAGGAATAAAACTATTAGCAATATTAGAATCCATTTCTACCACTTTAAATTATCTTCACTGGTTTCAATGAGTACAGTTTCCACTCCAGCCTTAGCGCTGAGATCCCTCGATACGTGTGCTTTAAATAGAAAGGCACCTGCATACGAGATGGATTATCGTGTAGCCGTAGAAAGGTTGCGGTAGTTTACACTTTCTGTAACCGTGAGCTTTGTACCTTCGGTTTTGGTGAGCGACGCTGTGACCGCACGGGAGCCTGAAATCTGAAGTGGAAATCCCACGTTTGTGGTGGTCATTTTATCAAGACCTAATGTTATTCACTAACTCAACAGCCCAAGCTACAAACCACCCCTCCTCCCATTCCCGTTTTACCACCTGCGTAGAATAAAGGCTGGAACCGATAGTTAAAAAAATGTGGCAGTGTTAACATCAGCCGGTGTTTTTTAATGCTTAAGTATTCTTTACAGAGTACCTAAAAAAATCCTGTAATGCCTGGTGAAGACACCAAAAACGCGCGATTAGTTGCCTCAAATATGGGTGCATCAGCCCGAGTCCTCCAGCACAGACACATTTCCGAAACGCTGGACAAAGTTTAGATTTGGAGAGGGGGGCATGGAAGTTCAAAATTAAACAGCAAAATCATCTAGCCCTCCGTCTAATGATTATGATGGTTGAACACAAAGCTTTCTTCGTGCGAAATCGAATGAGAAATGGTCAAAGTCAAAGACGCTGCGATCAAAAGACCAAACTGCGTGCTGGTCAAATCCGACGGTTAACTAGTCAAAGTTTAAATTCAGAAGGCAACCAAGGAAACCCATACGATAGAGCTTTGCGATAAACCATCATCGTCGTTAGACGGAGGTGTGCATGATTGTTCAAGCGTGGGTGGCAGCTTGTAAACCGACCGCAGCATTCAGTTGTGAAGAGGTTTCGGGCACCCTCCTGTCTTGCGTCCTTCAGCCACGCAGGAATTGGTTTTTGAAAAACCATTTACCAACTAGCCAGGAACCATTGCAATGCTTGTAAAGCAATGCTTCTCCACGACAAGCAATAACGTTCTACTATCATGCGGTATTTATTCTATCAACGATTCCCGATTACTGTAGTAAGAGCATTTCTGTGAAATTAAACACGTTTCAGCCGTAGGTAATGAAGTTACGGAAGCGTCGTCCGTCACAATTTCTGTTTTGAGGTAAATCTTCGAAGACACCCCCAACTTTGTCTTTCGTTTGTGCACGACGTGCCAGCGCCGCAGCATTCTTAGATCGGTTGCACACACCGGCTTTGTGGGAGCATTTAGCGGCAATATACCCCTCGATTCGCGAAACTGCATGCAGGCATGAAAAAATTGCATGAAGCAACGAACTTTCACTTCCAGCTTGACTTCCAGCGTGACGCATTGAGCGTCGTCTGCTATTTGTAAATACTGAGTATGGGCGTAAATAACACACATGGCATGCCTCGTAAACGTCACATCCACGCTCAAGATTTACCGATCTGAAAAATACACGTGGGGTTACGTACGCTTTGCAAGCCGCACCGCAGAAAAACGACAGAAAACCATGCACAACTACGCTGCACTGACCGCCACCGGCATTCCACTGACGAGCGGTTCGCCACGGGCGGCGCTGTTCGCTGAAACGACGGTGGTGCCATACAACGGCCGCCCGGTACCGATATAAAATATTACCAAAAACTTAATCAATCAACTTAACAAAACATGCACACTTCAGGATTCGAAATTTCGACTTAGTGCTCCAGACCACTCAGCCGTAAGCCAGCGACGCTAGGGGAGGAAATATTAAGTAATAGAATGTATAGCCAGTTGACAATCTTATTTAGTTTTAGCATTTCAAGCGGCTTAAATCGCTATTTCTTGTATAGCACTAGTGGACTAAGCGTCCCCCCCATTCCCCAAATATCTCATGTCTAGCGACTGCATTCCTAAAAGCATTCGCAGGTGTGTGGTCAGGCTGCTGACCGCTGTACCAGTTCACCCACTGCGAAAAGGGCCTCACGAGCCCTCGTTTTACGCTGTACAATAGAAGTGTCGGTTGAGTTTAATTCCTCAGTACCTATACCAACTCTTCTCCCGCCTTCATGTGTGCTTGTGAGAAGCGACTTGGTCTTAGAGCATCATACAGTCATACAAACTAACATTATACATCATACATCATACAAACTAACAAACTAAAGGCCCATTCTTCCTTACACGAACGTGCCGTGGCTTATTTGGAACTGAGCGAATTAATTGCGACGACCCGCCGGCCGCCGGCCGCCGGCGAGCCGTGCAGTGGCGCAGTCAAGCCGAGCCATCTCGTTTAGACGTCATACGAAGCGTCACAGGAAATGTGCAAGGAGGATGCAGAGAGGGGGACAGCATTTTCGAAGTCATTTTTTTACTGAATACAGTCGCTTAAACGCAGCGAGAGAGGTCAGAAAATGGTTTGGAGACTAGAGACTAGAGTTAGCGCTAGTAATTTCGTAATGTTTTCAAATCACTTAAATGTACCTTTAATAGCGGCACTCAGATTATGCGGTGCCACTCTATTTGCCCTCGAGCACTCCTCAACCCGGGAGAATGAAACCGCGGCTGGAAGCTAAAGCGACATGGCGCTCAAAAGGCCGGAGCTGCATTGCCTGCGACCAGGGATGTCGCTACCTGCCCTCTGATGCGTGGTTGAGTACAAAAACCAAATAATAGCTTTTAAGAAATGTTTTACGCGTAAGTCGATTTAGATACGATGGTTGCATAGAAGCTAGTGCATGGGAGGTCATCTCCCTAACCACACCGTGCTCCCCAGCCGGCACAAGCGCTGGCTAATCGCAAGCGGCTTTTGAACAAATCACTTAAGTTTGGCTACCGCGCGGGAAAAATTTCTGGAACAATATTTATGCTTTTGTCTTTAAACAGGTGACAGATCTTGAGTTGCAATCTACTTTCACTTGCATACGCACGCGACTTAATCCCTCACAACGCTGTCGCAGACATACCTAGGCTCCGAAGTTTTCACCGCGGTATCTAGTCGTGTGAAACTTTCAACCGTGTCTGGCTATAAATAAATCTAGGCTGCTTAACGCAACAGTTGTTAGCCTTGATGTATTACTTTGCGTTCGCAGGGGCTTCGTTTCAAAAATCGAACAGATCGCTGTTGTAATGCGCTTGTGCTCTGATGGGCGCAACCACCCACATGTACTGCCACGTCATGGAGCCCGACGTAACCAGTGCGGCGTCACCTTAGGAACACTGACGCTCGGACAAAATCATGGCAGCGCAGGTGCATGGTTGCCTGCATGCGCGCCATACCAGTGAGGGCAACCTATAGTGGAAGGGGGGGGGGCGTTATTATGGGTCAGCCAATTGAAAATTTCAACAACCGTGATTCAGAAATTACTGCAAACGGAGGAAGGATACTAAATCTGTGTTCTTTAGAGTGATCATAGAGGCAGCGCTAAACACGAAAGAAGTTAAAAAAAAAACTGCATCTGGTGTAGAAACTGGTGAAGGCTGTTTGACTTTCTGGTGGAGAACATAGATTAACTACGAAGGCCAGACATGGCACATTGATGACAGAGCTGTAGTCGAACTTCACCGCTGTAAATTGGAAGATGCCACTAAATATACTTGTGTTCAACTAACAAGCCTTGGTAATTATATTTTTATTACAGGCTACGCACTCCGCTTACATAGCTTCAGTGTGTGCTCGCATTATGACTCTGCCATTTTGCATTTCCCCTGAATAAAAATAAAAGTTACAAAGCAGTAGGAAAGTCATGTATAGTATGCCCGTACAGTTTCGAAGTGTTCAATTTAATTCGGTATCAGGTACTTGTTTTCACGTTTTTGTTTACTTCCTGCAGTTTTGCTTTGCTTTCCAAAATGAAATCACGCAAATGCATGTGCATCCCACGAGCTGTTGGAGGAGTTGTCTCTGGATTGTGGTAAATCATTTTCACTGGTCAAATTTTTTTCTTATAACTGGCAGTTCCAAAACAGCTTGGCCCATCCTTTCAAAACTGACCTAACTGAAGGGACCAGTTCACTTCCAAGCTTAAGGTGTCGCTAGATAAATGGATATAAGGTGATCTTTGGTTAGGCCAAGCAATAAGCCCACGTGGAAGTTTTTGAAATGTCAAGAATTTAAAGATTATTTTTTTCAATCTAAGTATAAGGCGTTTCTTAGAGAGTAATTTCTTTTAGAAGTATTCAGTATTTTTCACGACTTAATTACTTTAGCATGGTATTCTTGAGTAAGCCAAGTTAAATGTTTTAACGCAATTGGCTGCAGACGTAATTTATGTTTGAAAGGAACTACCCACTAGAACAAGCACTGTGAAGTCGCATGTTGATGCATGACAGTTGAGTTTAGGCAATAGTGTGAAGCCCCCAAAGCATTCACATGCATTTCGAGACTACAAAGGGTGTGCAATACACGTGTGCTTGCACAAACACACAAGCACACACGTGGTATGCGAGTGAAGCAGAGAGAGAGAGAGAGAGAGAGAGAGAGAGAGAGAGAGAGAGAGAGAGAGAGAGAGAGAGAGAGAGAGAGAGAGAGAGAGAGAGAGAGAGAGAGAGAGAGAGAGAGAGAGAGAGAGAGGGGTACAAAAACGTTTTTGGAGCACTAGTTGGAATAACGACGAGTGGTGACCAGCGCTTGAAGGGCGCCGGTGACCTGAGCCGCTCGTTCAGCAAGTCCTTGCTGGACTTAAGGGTCCGAGCTGCCTAACGCCGCCTCCAAGTGCTCCTCAGAAGAGATGAGATGGAATAAGTTGTGGGGGCATTGCCAAATGATATGAGAGACTCTTTCGGGGGCTCCACAGTCGGGGCATTGGGGAGAACGAAATATTGGGGGATAAATTGCATGTATTCTGGCGTGACAAGGGAGGGTATTGGTTTGAAGAAGGCCTCTGTATCGTTTCTCTGCGACTGGAAGTGACCAGTGGGGTGGGGGAAAGCGCCGGCAAGAGAGGCGGTAGTGGCAGGTAATTTCCTGGAAAGTTAACCCGCTGTCACGGGCTCATTGGGCTCCATGGGACCCAATGCGACTCCATGCGACTTGACCCAGCTCGGACGGTTAGCTCTCGAGCTGCAAGGTTAGCCGCTTCATTTCCTTCCAGCCCCGCATGAGCTGGAGTCCAAATCAGCTCCACGTGGGAGATGGGAGGATTTCGAAGAATTTTGAGATCCTGCGGGGAAATGTTACCCCGGGCGACGAAATTTCGAATGGCTGTTTTCGAATCAGAGATAACAATTGTTGGGGTAGGCCGGTGAGTGAGCGCAAGTGTATTGGCCACCTCTTCCGCAGTGGCAGGGGAGCGCGTTACGATAGTTAGTGATTGGTAAGGGGGTGCTTTAGGGTCGAAGAGTGGGCTGGCTGCATAAGCATTGTGGTGGCGATAACTAGCGGCGTCCACATATGCTGTGGTCGGGCCCATGGGGTATTTACGGACGAGCACGCATGCACGATGTTAATGGCGTTTAGCATTGTGCTCCGGGTGCATATTACGGCGAATTGGCTGAACGAGTAGGAGATTGTGTAAGTCGGGAGGAATGCGTACTCTCTCACCAGTAAAGGTGCATGAAGCCCGAGCGAATCTACTGTGGATTTGTCTGTAGGGGTGGTAGAAAGGCGGGAAAGTTGAATCACAGAGTGGGCTTCCATGAGCTCTTCAGCTGCTTTATACACAGCTGAAGAGCTCATGTGTTATACACTTCCAGTTTGGCAGTGAAAGTGCTTTGAGGGATTAGAAGCCCCGTTTTGTAGATTTTTCGAATGAGGAAATTTACTTTATACAGTTCTGTTTTAGTTGGATGGTTGGATGTAGGTATGGGAGAAAGTGTGCGATGCGACTTATTACGAAGGCATGAATTAGCCGGAGACTCTCAAATTCGGTCATTCCCTTGTTGCGGGCTGTTATGCGACGGATGAGGCCTAGCAGAGAGCTACATGTGTATATTATATACTTAGGCTGATTGTAATGCAAAACAAAGACACTATACTCATAAGATTATCCAACGGGAAATCATTCGTAGAATAAGGGGAAAATGTTATAATCGACCATATTTAGAGAAAATCCCTAAGGTGGAGTAAGTTTCTGCAAAGGAAAGTTTGACATCCGCCCGAATGGAGCCGTGCGGCTACAAACAAAAGCTATATAGCTTCCTCGAGAACTTCGCAGTTAAAGAATAATTCGTCCTGCAGCATGACGAATATTTTTTCAACTGAAACGTTTTTGAGAAAGTGGTATACCTTGGCTCTGTAGCCGTACGGCTGCATTTAGGGAAATGTAAATCTTTCCTCGGTTGAAGATGTTTCAGCTGCGTGACACTGGCCCCGACGAAAAAAACTTTCCTACACATACGTCACCGACAAGTCAGTGCACGTGTTTGTTATGTCATCGTTGGAAATGCAGGCGTGGGTGTTTGTTCTCTTCATCTCTAT
This sequence comes from Haemaphysalis longicornis, assembly GCF_048455015.1. Classification (NCBI taxonomy): domain Eukaryota; kingdom Metazoa; phylum Arthropoda; class Arachnida; order Ixodida; family Ixodidae; genus Haemaphysalis; species Haemaphysalis longicornis. The sequence goes on along the minus strand of NW_027526385.1, from coordinate 40,609,469 downwards.
TTTTAGCAGTTTTTGAATTTGGCAGCCATTCTGTAGTTCCGTGAAGTGGTTAGTTTCTTTGTGAACCCAGAATTTTGTTCCATCATGACGGATATGTTTTGCAGCAAATTCATGCTGTACAGCATGTAGTTTCAATTACCTAGCCGCCACTCAAACATTGCAAGATTACCTGACGACTTTGTTATTTTGCTTTTTTTAGCCACTGTCTTGGGGACACGCCTGGAAACTCAAGGATAAACTGGGCAGGACAGGTGCACTTATTGTAAATTAATGCACATTTTCATTGCCAACCAGCTGCATTCATTGGTGCTCATGCCTAGAGCTGTGCATGTTTAACCGAATACAAGATGGAATCGCATGAACACTGTTATATTCTAGTATTAGAGAGCTTTCTTTGTGTGATCTATAACAAGACATTTTACTATTTTGGCTTTTGTATTAGAGGCTTTCCGTTATCTGATGTAGAGACAGATAAAGTAGCAATGGAGCAAGATTGTTAATTTACGGAGCTTACTATTTTTCGCTTACGGAAAGGTTTAAAGCAATACGGTGGGTCCGTTATATTCCGGACCTTACTTTTTCTCATTCACGGAACGACGTAATAAGAGTACTGTGCGCCGTTATATCCCGGGCGTTACATTTTGTCATTGACGGAAACTCAAATCGCAATACGGTGAGCCAGCGAAATGACGGACGTGATGTTCCAGAAGTTACGGACTTCCAGTTTTACTGTGGTCTTGCGGTACTACTTAATGTCCGTTCTTAAAATTCTATCCGTTTTAGAAATTACGGAATTGTGTCCGGCCACATTTTACTAGCACCTTTCTCAGTAAAATGGGTCTTTTTTACTGTGCAAGACACGACTGAGCGGCTTATGAACGTCTCGGAGAGACGCCGCGTGGACAGGAATGATTGTTGCGGGTTGGGATCTTATAATAGGCGGCTCGCGAACAGGAAGTGCTGCGGATGGAAGGAGAGGAAGAAATAGTGTGGTGCCCGCGCCACAGCACTCGGACAGGTTTCATGTCCCCGCTACAAACGCATGCACTTTCAGCCGCCGATCGCGCAGTACACAGCTAGTCTAGCCCCTAAAAAATCAACGAGAGGATAATTAAATACAACGAGCAGCTCAGAACCTCAACGACATCTTCGCTGGCATTCCAACATCACAAAGAAAGCCGGCCCTATTTTTTGTACAGATGTATGGACAATACCTGCCAGCACGAACCAACTGGACATATCAGCAACGGAAGATATCGTCACGTGATGACAACCAAGTGGTGAGGGAAACATACCGCTCTGGTTACAACTATTGATAAAGAAACTGGGTGTGGGCCTGGCCTGCGCAAGATCTCCCATGGCCGTCTTTAATTACTGTAAATACATATCGCTCATCATCTTCTGTGGGTCCTGTCACCTCCGTCAGCACCCAAGTAACATTTTTGGTGGATGGTGCGGAATTCATCGCCATTCTGGCCCTCCAGCTTCGCTCTGTTTCGGCTACTTAAACGGTCACTTCCTGGCTCTTCAATCTCGTCGGCATTCCCCAGGTCCGTTGAGCCATAGACAGGAAAATTGTTCAGCTCCGTGTCCCCAGCCTATGACCACCCGCAACCTGACCAGACGATGATGTCATTCCCCTGCCCTGTACTTCGGCGCGTTTACAAAAGCATTGGGTGGTACTTGATTGAGTCGATGGTCATTACTGTTAATTGTAGGGCTAACATAATTGCTGCCATTGTAACGCTAACGTAATGTAAGTGCCATCACAATTCTAATTTACAACGAGGGTGATGCCAGAGATCCTAAAATGTATCGGTTTGCCATCTTTATATTGGTGTACACAAGCTCTTTGCAGAGAAATTAGCCGAGTAAGTAACATCCTAGGTTTCGAACAATTGAAAGAGCGGGGTGGATTTCTGTAAGGCTACTCAAAAATAGATCACATCAATGCAATGAACCCGTCAATGCATGTGTCTGCTGAGCGTAACGAGCGTCAATATGCGGTATTTCTGGATTGCCAAAAAGCCTTTATTTAGTGCAGTCGCCTGTAGTGATGAAAGCATTGAGGGGACAGGAAGTATATCGAAATGTACACAGTGCTTCCGGAAGACAAATGCAAAGAATGTACGGGAATGGTAACGCTTTTTACGAACGCTGGGAGGTTCGCTGCCAGACACGGTGACACCATCTCACGAAAGTCATTTACAGCTTGCCTGTAGGGGATATTTAGGAAGCTTAATTCGGAGAAGTCAAGGATAAAGGGAGTTGAGAGTAAATATGAGCAACTGGAATTTTGCGGATGAAGTCGTCTTGTTCAATGATTCCACAAAGAACCCGCAAAGAATGCTTCAGGAACGGTACTAAAAGATGTTTGCTTATAACTAAACATAAATAGGAGTAAGTCGAAAGTAATGTGCTATGGAGTTTTTGAAGGTACGTTGCGCTTGATGTGAACACAGAGACGGACACGGGAAAAAAACGTATATTTTCACGCATACTTTCCCGTGAAAGTATACGTTTTCTCCCGTGTCCGTCTCTGTGTTCACATCAAGCGCAACGTACCTTCAAAGGCATGTTACCCCAACTAGCCCGACATCACACTTTACTGAGTTATATGGAGCACCGGAAAGCGTCCCCTTCTACCTAGGGAACGAAATACCAGATAAGGGTGGGGAATACAACAATTTAGTCAAAGTTTTGAGCTCTGAACCCTACCATTAGAAGTAAATCTGACGTCGAATACCTATGGACTTGACAGCATTCGTCAAACACTGCTATGTAATAAAGAGTACGCCACTCGGCGACTAAATAGACGGTATACAACGAGTACAAATTCCCTGGGATGGCGTATGCTGAAGAAAGTTAGGGACTCGCTAAAGAACCATAAAAATATCGAATCAGCCGAATATGATATGTAAAGAGGAATTATACCAGTAACTCTTGGCATCTTGGATTAGAAAGCAAACTCGGGTGCAAGATATCCTAACCCACAAGAAGTGGGATTAAGCTGGGTATGTAATGTGAAGAACTGACAGACAGTGTACATCCCAGTAAGGCTATCGAGAGGCGCGTCGCAAAATAGGAAATGACCAATAACGTGATGCATGGATGGGATAAGGCAATTTGGTATTAAAAAATAGATGCTGACGGAGCAGGTTTGAAGGAGTTTGAAGACAATAGGAGGGGTCCTCTTCCAGCACTGAAAATAAAAGGCTGATGATTATGGTGGTTATGCGTACCGAGCGTTAATTGCCCATATAATATCCTAGACTGTGCCTCATAAATGATTTGCTATAGGTAAAGCTAGGAATTTAACAACTCATGTTTTCTGCATATTTGATTACGGGAAAGCAATGTCGGGAAAGATGACGGACCAAAAATTGCTCTAAATGTTAAGCAGGTAGTAATGTAGAGGATGAAAACCGACGCAAAACTCTTCCAGACGCTAAGCAAACATCACAACTTAAAACCGCATTTTCTGCGCTTTCTTTAGTATATTTCGAAATCGTTATTACAGAAGACTTAAAGCCATGTTCGCCTGCTATCAATCTGTTGATCGATTGTAAGGTTTAACGCGCCGACTCAACGCAGGCGATGAGGCGCGCTGTAGTGGAGGGCTCTGGATATATTTTGACCATCTAAGTATCTTTAACGTGCGCCGAAATCTCGCACATACGGGTGCTTTTCGCCTCTACCAGAAAGGAGGTAGCTGAGCATGAAATAGGTATCTGAAGTAATTTTTTTATTCTGGGCAGCTTTTCCCTACTTAAAGAAGATGCAGTATTTCTAAATTAATACGACGACTAAAATACCTGTGCATGTTGACATTTATTTCTCCCGCCCTCGACTAACAACCGTTTTTAAGCCTATTTAAATAAAGACTGATAAATTTATATGTTGCGTTTGCTCAAACTTTCACTCTGGGTGCAATAAAGAGCAATGTAGCGGCACCGACCATATGGTAAGTGCTTCAAAATGTTTTGTCATTGAAAGATTGATTGATTGTAGGATTTTAACGCGCCGACGCAGCGCAGGCAATGAGGCGCGCCGTAGTGGAGGGCTCCGGATTAATTTTGACCACCTGGGGATCTTTAACGTGCGCCGAAATCTCGTACACACGGGCGTTTTTGCTTTTCGCCTTTGTCATTGAAAGAGGATTTTAGAACTTTGAGCAAAAGGGGCCGACCTCAAGATTGTGTACATTTTGTTAAAAGGGGGTAAAACAGGTTTTACTACTAATATTGTTTCAATTTTATAGAACAATTCTTCTCCCTTGATGAACCGCGGGCTGTTTGCAATCTCCAGCTACACGGTCGGTTTTTTGGACCTGATGTATCAGTCTTTTTCAGGCAGACCTGAACCATACCTACAGGAATTAAAAACGTTTATTCTTACTCATATTTTTACAACTCTTCAAAGTGTTACGTACGTTTACTAACAGTGCCATTCTAACTTCCTTAAAGATTCCAAGCCTGTCATCAGGTTTGAAAGAGAGGGATGTGAAAAATAATTACCTTGGTAGCAGTGCTGTTTATGGAGATTCGAAGGTTTTGATATAAATAACTTTGCATATGAAGAAAACAGGTGAATGCACTCATTCTCGTTCCATTAAACGTGTTCGTTTGTGTTCTTGAGTATCCTGAATTCAAAGAAGTACAAAATAGTTTATAAAGTTTGCATTTTTGGATAACCATGGTTGCACAAAAACGTGATAATAAAACGTCACATGAGAAGTAATACGCGTAATTACGAATTCAGGGCGAGATGAAAAAGGAGAATACATACAAATAGTTCACGTTAAGTTGGATGAAAAAAGAAATCGGGTGCGTATCCGCTAACTTCACTGCAAATGTAGTCTAACAACAATAGACTTCAGCCGCACCTGCGACGTAAATGCCTGTCTTCTCTCCCCCGTCCATCGTTCACGCTATTCATTCCGGTTTCGCTCCTCGTATGGTAAACACACTGAAGGTTTGCTCAAGTCGATTCATCTTCCCGCATTCGCACGATTCCTGCCCCATTTATTGGATTATTGGAATATTTCGTAGCTGTTGGACTTGTAATGACGCCTCAACCGCGAGTACCAAGAAGGCAATTCGCGCAAGCACTATAGACAGCGAATGTGGCGCTGTGCGACCCTGTCTCTGGACGCCGCACGGGCCTCATGGCTGAAGGGCCGAACAACGAAAACTGGGTTGAGCATCCTTGGCGCTCAAACGACTATATGAGGATTACTGCACGTCTTTCAGAGGTTTCACTGACGGCTCCGTTGACCCATTCCTTGGACGCGCGGGGCAGCCTTTGTGTTCCCACAATGCGACAAAAAGCGCAAGTTCCATCTTTCCGACAACAAGACACCCGAGATGGTTCAGCGGGTGATTCAATGGCTAGAAATGTAAGAACGATTCTAAGAATCTGTGATCCCTATAGAAGGCCATGAGCGTCCTACGCCGGCTGAAACGATCCGACAAAACTTCCGAAGTCATCTCGAATATCCGGCAACGAGTCAGTAGGCTGTGGACCCACGGTCCTCTCGAGACCTCTTTTCTGGACACCGGGCCAAGCAGGAATCTTGGGCACTGGTAAGGCCCACGCGCTTGCGAAACAAGCCACAAGGGAACCATCATCTGGGCAAAGTTACATCACCCGGTCTCAAGCCTCCACGTCTGCACATATATATCTTCCTGGGAGAGAGAGAGAAATAGAGAGAGAGAGAGAGAGAGAGAGAAAGAGAGAACGTTTATTGAGAGCATTTACGGCGTTTATTTTAGCAATGGTTCCCTCTTCCCAGGAAAGCCTGAGGCATCCTTGGCACCGGCTGCTATCCCGGTGGACAGGAGCTGGTCCGCGAGGCAGGGGCTGGGCAGTAGTGTGTGCCACTGCTCTTGGGCGTTGGGGGTGCGGGGAAAGGTTGGTAGGTGCTTGTTTCTCCTGAACTCTATGACAATATGTCAGAGTGTTTCTGGCTGTTAGCTGTATTTTCATTCTGATGGATATTGGGTGCGTGATATCCAGTGTAGCATAATTGGATGCGGGTGTTTGTAGATGTCTGAGCACTGTTGAGCTCCTTTCGGTCACAGTGTCATCATACAAATCTTACGGCGAGCATACTGTGAAGGACAATGGCAATGCAGTGGGGCAAACGTTACCTCTCTTTAGCTCGTAATTGTACAGCCGCCTCAAAATGGAAAGGAAGTCGCAGCTACGAGCTGTGGTAGCTGTGAAGCGTCCGGACCTTTCTCAGCACTTGCCCAGGGAATGGCACATTGTCGTTCACAGGATTCGAATGGGTCGGCAAGGAAACGAAATTGCGGCAGTTCGGATGATCCCGAGTGGTCACATTGCTCAGCCAATATTGATGCTGCACACGTTTTTTGGCACTGCCCACGCTGTGCTGACTGCTGACAATAAGCCTTCAAAAAAGTGCGATTGGAAGTCTTCCCAATCCTAGCGGTGAACGGCGTCTGCTTACCGCTTTGTACGGAATTCCGTTGAGTTATTCGGCCTACACCCCTTCATTTAACTTCCTACCCCGTATGAGCCCTCATTTTATTTTTGTGTCCTGTGTTGCGTTATTGATTTTGCCCTGCAGGGTACGCAACCAGGCTAATAATGATGATAATTTCATTTGTTCCCAATTCCCATTACCTATCGCCTTTCCCCTAGACACCAAAATTCGCCAAAGCGTAACATGGCGTCCTTGTACCTTCTGCAAATAGAAATGCGTGTTACCACCACCACGAGGTCTAGGCTACAGCGCAAATTTTTTTTGTGTGTTATTCGGCTGTAAAAACATTGTTCTCAGTGCGTTTTCTTTTATTCGCTCTGATAAAAAACAAGCACATATTTATTTACAATGAAAATAACACTGCGAGTACCAGTTATACATTGATGCGTTACCTCAGTTATCCCAAATTCGAGTTTTGCTCAATAATGTTGAGCAATTATAAAGTTTGGGGCCAGATTTAGTAGTTTGGAAATCTTATGCCCATGTAAACTTCATGTTCAAGAGTTTTCTTATGTTCTACCGGGTTGCTAATTCGAAGGACAGATATACAGACGTACAAACCAAACTTTTAGTTTCTAAGTAGCCCAAGAAAAACTCGTATTTAAAATTAGTAATGAATATGACAGCATGGTGTCGTGAACTAACTGACCAGGCGAAGTACCTTCCGTAGCAGGGTGGCGAGTTGGGCGAGTTGGTGCGCTTGCATCTTGGGGAACAGCGCGAACTAACAGGGACACAATAAGAAAGAAGTCCTGTCCAGCGCTAGTCCTGTCCACTTCTTTCTTATTGTGTCCCTGTTCGCGTTGTTCCCCAAGATGAAGTACCTTCCATACTTCATGGCTTTCACTATTGCCCTCTCTTTCTCATTAAAACATCCACACAAGCACAAGCCTAAATGCGCAAGAACACGTGAAGCCACGAACTCACCAGCAGTTGAACACTGCCCTAACACTAGGACGCACAACCTATGCAAGCAAGCCCAAAGCACGCGCAAAGAACAAACCTACTCGTCGTGACAAGACGTTTGGTGCCGCCTGTCCCTCGCCTGACTTGCACTCCATATCCTTTAGGAACACCGTATCCGAAAGCCTTCTAAAATCGCATCAGCGATTCAAAAAATGGATTATAAAACATAGTCTGTCTTCTGGTAGGTAAGCGCTAGATTTTTCGTCTACCTGTCTGTCTGTCACTCAATTCAGCCTAACTACAAGCAGTTGAAAGTACACTTGGAAGTACGGGTACAATCCGTACCCAGTGCTTTGCTTGCCATCAAGAATTATCTCCCATGGTACCTGATATAGGGTGGGACTGCTCGAGCTGAATGAACTTGGCCCGAAGAACCCTCCGCGACGGGTTTTGACCTACGGGGACTGGATTCCACCTGAAGGACGATGAAGAAAGACGCTGGACTCCTTACCGTGGTTCGTCATAAAGGTCGGCATGATAGTCCATTATTAGCCCCATTTCTTTTCCCTTTCTGGCTTGGAGCGAGCTATTAATAAAGGCATTCCCCTCCACTCCATTCCCTTATACTTCATAGAGAAGTATATATAAGCAGGTATAGAAAATTAAACCATTCTTCATTAAATAATCATGTCGGATTGTTTTTTACGAAAATAAGTAAGAAGAAACCGCTTCCTGAGCGAAGGAACTGTGTCAAAGGCAGGCGAGGTAAATGCAAAACGGAAATAAACATACATAATAAGGCTGGCTCGTGCTACCATGAGTGGCGCCATACTGAACGAAAACAAAACATGCAGAACTCTGCTTTCTGCTGGTGTAAGCTGCTCAGACAAGCCAACTTCGCCAGTCCACTTTAAAGAAGAAAGCATGGTGAAGCCGGTACAACTATGTTTCCCACTCACTACCTTACAATGGCTTAATAGGAAACCTTTTCATATCATGTGTCCGAAAAACATAATAACTGCTAACAGATTCTTGTTACATTTAGTCTGCTCGGTTGACCTTACGTACTGTTTTCTAGATAACTTCTCCCTGGCCAAACATGGGGTTGGCTGGAATGGTCTTACAGCCACTCATATTTTAAAAAAAACCTCAGTGCCTGATACACCTTAGCCATAGGTCGACACGCCTTTGGTGTGGCTATTGAAAATACAGAAATGATTTTAATGGTTGGCATTTATTATATATTGATAGATATTTATATACGCAGAGAGTCTCTCAAGGTAACTCAAGAGACACGCGAAGAATGACGATGTGCTGTAAGCGTTCGCGAACAAATCAATTTTTATAAATCAGTTGACATCAATCAAATCTACCAATCAATAGAAAATCAATTTTCCATCGCAAGCCAAACTTCTTGTAATGACCAGACGCATTTAAAGATGGGCAAGTTATCAGGAATGCGTCGGCCTCTCCGTTTATTTTTTCTCCAAAAGATCTCGTGCGCCAGCAAGCTGAAGTGTACTTACCAGACTTTTTTTGACCGTTGTAGTCGACGTATTCATAACCAGACTCCTTGCAGGCCTCAAGAAAAACGTTGCTTAGGTTTGTATAATAGTTGGGGTAGTTTACAGGCGTCTCGCCAGCATCTCCATGATACTCGGAAACTAGACACCAAAGGAAAAAAATAGTTCGTGTCTCAACTTTCACCTTATCAGCAACAGTTCACGGTATTTTCCCATCCAACGGTCCAAGAGTTCTACTACTCGTGATATTCATGGCAAACGGATCTTACACCTACACGATGGTGCTCCACTTTCACTGCGCAACTCAGGACTCCCACATGATGTGGAAATTGCCATTGTCGAAAAACTGGTGTAAGCGTTCCAATCGCAGGAGCACCGAAATTTATGCTGACTTTGCTATATCGGCTAGCCGTTCGACGTTTATGCAAGCACACCACATTATGTGGCTTTCATGCTATCTTAACTACTTTCACTGGACTCTCAAGTGTTTTCAACCCTTTCCAAGCCTAAGCAGCAATTTTCGTATCCCCTTACCCGCAAAGGATGTCCCTCGCTACGCTGAGGCGCTATGATATGAAAAAGCGACAAGACTAGTTTGTAAAACGCGCCTAAAGGTAACAGGAAAAGGGCGGAGCGTTCGCGATACCTGATGCAAAATTGAAGTGGAGGGCAAGGGGCTGGGGGAGGGAGGGCGGCCATTTTACTACGATGGAGAATTTGTTGCGATTTTCCGTCCCACGATATTATGACCAAGAGCGAGTTTCCATTTTGCAGTCATGTGATTTTTCCAGCGACACTGATTTGCGGTATTTCAGTAACGGGATTTAAATACTGGTACATAGATTCGACGTACTATACCACATCTCGTTTTGAAGCGCCCACGGCGGTGTTCCCCCACTCGCGCAGTCCAACGAGCACGCCCCGCTGGGTCCCCACGGTAACGCTCTTACTTCATGGAGCAGACCTTTAATTGGGGTTGGGAGATTTTTCGACGCTTTACAAAACCATTAACACGCCTCTTATTTCTCGTGTGTTCGTTACGATCTCCCATTTTTGGGACAAGACAAAGTGCACGGCGCAATTGAAACAAAATGCCACGTCAGCGGACACCTCCCACCGCGACGGTGAGCGCGCGTTTCTGACCGGGCGCAGGCGGGCCACGAGTTAATGACACGGAGCTAAAGGCTAAATATAAGGAGGTCTTCCGAAAGGTCCCACACGTTCTCTACGGGCGGCTTTCATAAGGGTGGCCTCGACTCCCATGATCACTTCGAGCACCACTGGTCAACTGCTGACTCCTTCAATAATTTTCCTAAGTTTTCCATTGACCTTCCCTCGTGGCCCCCTTGTCACCACGTATGACATGTGCTTTCAGGGTTCCCACATTAACCGAAAACACTGACGGAAGCTGGTTCTTTTTCCCCAACTTGACCGTGCGTCTCTGTAGTGCTCGGCACGTTACTGTGGGAACAAACAAAAAACCACATCCTACATTCACCTTCATGGCTGTTTCACACCGTTGCAAAGTAGCTGTTATTCGTAAATATTTTTTACGGGGACGGGTTTAATTACTGGAATAAAGCTCACGATAGTTTCAACTTTCGGAGATATATTTTGCTGCTGGTATGCCGTCAGAAAGTGTCATGCTGCAGCCGCTCTCTTGCATCTGTTACAAAGCGTCTGGGCAATTGCGAAACACCATCGCCATACGGGGGATTGCCCTATCCCTCAGCAAGAAAAAAATATCGGCATTCCCCATTATCTCTGGACGCCGCTTCGTTCTGGAAGTGCTCGGTCTACTCCCCGCGCTCTCAAAAGGGTCGTACTATTTAAGTAGTATGTGTGGCGGAGTACCCCTAATACCTAAAGTTATGATGTCCCTCCACCACCACCACACGTTTTGCGACCCGATAAATGCATTACGTAAGAATACTGGAGGATATCTACAATGGGTCCACAGCTACCATCGTCCTCCATAAGGAGAGCAGTAAAATATCTGTAAGGAAGGGCGTCAGACGAGGAGACACAACCTCTACAATGTTATTCACGATATGTTTACGAGAAGTATTCGGAACATTGAATTGGGAAAAGGTGGGACTAAGGGTTAATGGAAAATACCCCAGTAACCTCCGATTTGCTGATGACGTTTCCTTGTTAAGTAACTCGGGGGACGAATTGTAAAGCGTGCTTACCCCACTGGACAAACAGAGTAGAACCGTGGGCCTAAAAATTAATGTGCAGGAAACCAAAGTAATGATCAATAACCTTGGGACAGAACAGTGGTTCAAGATACGGGGCGAGTCAGTAGAAGTGGTGAGCGAATATATTTTCTTAGGCCCAGTAGTGACCCCTGATCCCAACCATGATGCAGAGATAATTAGAAGGATAAGAATGGGGTGGAGTGCATTCGGCAGGCATTCTCAGATAATAAAAGGCAGCATACCATTGTCCCTAAAGAGGAGAGTGTATGACAGCTGCATATTACCGGTACTCACCTACGGGGCAGAAATATGGAGGCTGACTAAAAGGGTTCGACTTAAATTGAGGACTACTGAGCGAGCGATGGAACGGAAGGTTTTAAGTGCAACGTGAAGGGACAAGAAAAAAGCGGAGTGGGTCAGAGAACAAACGCGTGTTAAGGACATAAAAGTAGAAATTAAGAAGAAATGGGCCTGGGCAGGGCATGTATTGCGAAGGCAAGATAACCGTTCGTTATTAGGGGAACAGAGTTGATTTTTAGAGAAGGCAAGCGGGGCAGGGGGCGGCCGAAAGTTTGGTGCGCAGATGAGATCAAGAAGTTTGCGGGGATAAATGGTCGCACTTAGCACAGGACCGGGATAATTGGAAATGTATTGGAGACGCCTTTGTCACTGCAGCGGGCGTAGACAGGCTGATGATTATGATGATGATTATGAGACGCAGGTGTGGTCGGCCGTATATAGTGATGCACCTGTTTATTGAGCATGGCGCTTAACTTGAGTGGCGAAGAAGCAGGTCGGGCCTCAGTGAACATGGCTGACGGGGCACGCACATTAACGCCGCCGTTTTCGAACTGCCGGTTGACCAAAAAATTATTAGTGCCCTTCCACTTTGGGAAGAAGGATGACCTGCAAAGCTGGACGCAGTCAACGGAGCGCACGAAACAAAACACGTTTATCGTAATTTGCGATGGAGCATATTTCCTACTCCATTATCTAAATGAATATCTGACAGATGGAAGCTTTGTTCTTGCCGATGAACATAGAACGGCCTGCGTACCTCCCGAGTCGTAAGCATCTCACTGGTTGTGTAAGGCCGGGTTCAGACTGCTGGCGCAACTGTCGTAATAACTTAAAGAATTATGCCATTTCACGTCTCAGTAAACCTAACTGCGTGACATGCACTTTTTCGTCCGTAGATCACGATGCGGGTTTTGCGTCGGTAATATGAATAACCTAACACACAAACCCAATTCGCTTTACCACTAAGGGCTCCGAACAGGTCCCATTGGGCCGCTTAACGTCTGCGTTTAAATCTCGCACCTGCACAACGGAGATGCCATCAACCAGTACGGGCAAGACTCTCCTCCGAAGTCGACTCTCCTCCTCCCGGGGAGCCCGGAAGAAGGAGAATCGAGCCCGGTCGTATTTATAGCTGCGCGTGCACGACTCACCTCCTCCCTCCCACTATTCCACACTACAAACTTTCTCGCGTATAAACCGGAACCGGTCATGTGCACGTGCTTAGAAGTGACAGACCCCGTGGAAAATATTCCCTGAAAGCCCTCTGAAGAAGTGATATTGGCTGACGCAGGTGTTCCAAGCGGGAAATTGGCTGTTCATCAGGGAGGGACTCGCCGCTACTCCTCCAGGTAAACGTGAGCCGGTAACGGTGGTGCCAGCAGCTTTCCGTTGTTTTTTCACCCAATCGCGCTCGTGATCGAGCCAACGCTTCGATTCTTGCTCTTCTTCCTCCAAACTAACGGCATGCATCCGTCTCATAACGATTTAAAACCTGAAAGCCCTTGAGCTCTATTCTCGCGTACAAACAATGTGGCTGTCCGTTTTCCCTCTTTCGTATGCATCTTACTGTGTCTGTAAGATGTCTGTGTAACACAGCAACCCATACCTGAACCACTCGATTGAGGAGGACAGCCGACTAACCGCATTGAGCCATGTTTTTTGACATCTAAATACCAGCGCAACCGGCATTTCATCGGAGCGGCATGAAGCCTAGCTGAGAGTGCACGCCCCAATTTTTTACCCGCAAATTGTGCATGCACGAAACGGCCACCGGTTATGGCGCATTCTTTGGCGTGAAAGACTCCTGTAAAAATGGCGCTTAGGGGCCGTTCCAAGCTGAAAAAGAATCAGAAATATGGGCTCAAGCCGGCGTTTAAGATGGGGAAGTTTCTCTTCCACTGGGAGGGATTCGTGGCTACTTGGCGAAGTGAATTTGAGTAGAAACGGCGTCGGCGGGTTTCGGTCGTTTTAGGGGGCAGCCCTTTGGCAGCCGTTATCTGGGCTTCACGTAACCGAGTGAGTGAATGCGGCAGCCACTAAAGAAGCAAACGGAGTGGAGCGTCCAGCAAAGGGTGAAGTGGAGTACGACACTTGCGGCTACGGCGTCATCTCCCTCACTGCCTATCCCTCACACGTTTCATGTGTCGCCACCCAGGAGCGACCTCCCCCTGACACTTTCCCTAGACGCTGTTCCATTCTCCGCTAATCCAAACCACGTGATGTTTTCGCGGAAGGTTCAAACACTATATGCAGCAACATGCTCGCTGCTCTCTTGTGCGGGGATAATCCAAACAACGTGGCGTTTGCGCGGGACGTTCAAACACGATATACAACATGCTGGCCGGTGGCGGCGGCGCACTGCGAGGTAGCAGCAGAGTAGCGCACACAGACGTACGTTCGCTGATTACGCGAACACTTCCTGAGACGCAGAAGAAATGCGGCGTGACCATGCGCATAAACTTGACATTAGGGAGTGTAGTAATCGTAAGTGCATTTTTTACGCCCATCCATGCTTCTCTCTATTTTCGCAATCATCTGATAACCGCACTAACGCCATTAGCTGCCGACTGCGCAACTTGCCAAAGGGGCATCGGTGGAGGAGAGGCGGAAAATAGTTGTGAAAGAGGTGTCAGCGGTGGTGGGGAGGAGCCCCGGAGCGGCGCCGAGTAAATCAATGACACCGGAATGAAAACTCGTGGGGTTAGACATATACTGCTTTGCAATAAAAAAAAAACACAGATCCTTCACTTGGATTTTAGAAAGCACAGCGACCAGTAAATGCCTCAAACAGGGGACTGCTCGGCTAAACCCTTGGCAGATACCCACGATACAATAGCAACTATACTGTGAATGCAAGGTTCGTTCCATCCGTGACGTAAAATAGATGGCACCCCTTCCATAAAAGAAAGTTAAGGTAAAATGGTTTCTGCTGGTGGGGACACAGTGATGTAAGATCTATGCTTGCCGCTCTATTTAACTGCCGCGCCATGCAATATCCGAAACACGCGCATGTGCAAGTTTAGTCAACATGTCTGCTGGAGGGGACACGTTACTCAAATTATACTGGCCATGTGTACGATGTGTACTTATTACTGCAAAGCAGTATATGTCTAACCCCCCCCCTCCCCCCTCCTCCCCCCCCCCCCCCAGTTTTCATTCCGGTGTCATCGATTTACTGGGCCCCACTCCGGGGCTCCTCCACACCACCGCTGACACCTCTTTCACATATATTTTCCCCCTCGCCTCTACCGATGCCCCTTTGGCAAGTTGGGCAGTCGGCAGATAACAGCGGAATGCGGTTTTCAGATGATTGCGAAAAATTAACATAAGCAGGGATGAGCTTAAAAAATGCACTGACGATTACTACACTCCGTAATATGAAATTTGTGCGCAGCGCAAGTTGCAGTCTCCGCGGTCACGGCGCATTTCTGCTGCGTCTTAGGAAGTGTTCGCGTGATCAGCGAACGTGCAGCGGCATGCGCTAGTCTGCTGCTACCTCGCAGTGCACCGCCGCCGCCGGCCAACATGTTGCAAATCGTGTTTGAACCTTCCGCGCAATTTTGCCGTGGTTCGTATTTGCCCTGCACAAGGCAGCAGCGAGCCCGTGGTTACATATCGTGTTTGAACCTCGCGCGCACACGTCACGTTGTTTGGATTAGTGGAAAATAGAACAGCGTCTGGGGAAAGTGACAGAGGGAGGGCGCTCCACGGTGGCGATACATGAAACGTGTGAGGCAAAGGTACTGAGAGGGATGACACCGTAGCGCACCTGTTGTACTCCACTCCAGCCTTCGCTAGACGCTCCTCTCCGTTTTCTTTATTTTATGGCAGCTGCGTTCGCTCAGTCGGCTATGCCGACATAAACAGACGCCGCTCCCGCGAAGCCCAGGTAAGGGCTGCCAAAGAGCTGCCCCCTAAAACGACCGAAACTCGCTGTCGCCGTTTCCACTAAAATTCACTTCGCCATGTAGTTGCCAATCCCTTCCGGTAGAAGACAAACTTCCACAGTTGGAACGCCGGGTTGAGCCCATATTTCTTTTTCAGCTTGGAAGGCCTTCCAAGCGACACTTTCGTCGGCGTATTTCACGCCAAAGTATGCGCAATCACCGGTTGCTGGGTTATGCGTGCACCGTTTGCGGGTGGAAAAATGGGGGCGTGCACACACAGGTAGGCTTCCACCGATGAAACGCTGGTTGTGCTGGTGGAAAATTCAGATGTATAAATTACATGGCTCATGCGTGGCTTACTCGGCTGTCCTCCTTAATCGAGTGGTTCAGATGTGGGTTGATGTGTTACAGACATCTTACACAGGCAGTAAGATGCGTACGAGGGGGAATGCATGAGAATGCAGCTCAAGAGCTTCCAGTCTTTAAATCGTTATGAGACGTTTACAGATGTGAGATGAGCCGTTCGTTTAGAGAAAGAAGAGCACGAACTGAAGCGCTGGCCTGAACACAAGCGTGAACGGAGGCATAAACAACGGAAAGCTCCTGGTGCCGCCGTTATGGCCTAAAGTTCAGCTTGTCGAGTGGCGGCGAATCTCTCCCGGATTAACAGCAATTTGCCTGCTCTGGACGCCGGCGTGAGCCAACATCACTTCTTCAGAGGGCTTTTAGGAGATATTTTCTAGGCACGCGCACATGACCGGTAGCCGGTTTATGAATGCGCAGGTTTGCAGCGCAGTATAGTGGGGGGGAGGAGGGGAGGTGTGCACGCGCAGCTTTATGTTTCGTGCCCGTACTGATGGATGGTATGTCTGTTGTGCTGGTACGAGATTTAAACGCGGACGTTAAACCTCACCATGGGACCTGCGCAGAGTCCTTAGTGGTAGAGCGGATTGGGCTTGTGTGTTAAGCTATGTTCAGATTACAGAGGCAAAACCCATATCTTGATCTATGGACGTAAAAAACTGCCATGTCAGGCAGTTTGGTTGGCTGAGATGTGAAAGAAGTCATTCTTTACAGTTATTACAGCAGTTGCAGCAACAGTCTGAACCCGGCCTTACACAAACAGTAAGATGCTAACGGCGCGGGGGGGGGGGGGGGACACATGCAATTCCATGTTTATCTGCAAGAAGAAAGCTCAGATTCGCCAGAGGTTCATTCAGATAATTGGCCAGGGATTATGCTCCATCGCAAATTAGGATAAACGTGTTTTGTTTCGTGAACTCCGTGGACTGCGTTCAGCTTTGCAGGTTATCCTTCCTCACAGAGTGGAAGGGCACTAATCTTTTGTTACGCGTCCATTTTGAATCGATATAAGCTGTTACGCGTGCATACATTTGTGGCCATTTGTGAATAAAATAATTGGTCAGTGCGTAAGAAGGTTATCCTTAGGAGTCAGAACTCAGTGAAACCATTCTGTAAAATTAAGTTCTGGAGCCTGGCACTTTTACTTCTATTTTCATAAATGTTGTCGCAAAGGAGGCGTGCATACTTTTCCATTCGCCACGTTCTATCGCCGTAATAGCATTCACCGATAGAAATATCTGAATTTCAAATCATTACTCATTTAAGCAGTCAAAAAATGGGCCAGTTGGTACAGATTCATAATGGTGCTACAGCGCAAGCTGACAGGACAAAGAGAAGGAGACAACAACCCGAGCGGCGTTGCAACATCACAGGGCGCATGTGGTTACCTCCCTCTTTTTGGCCTGTCGTCATTTCGCGCTGTTGCTACGAGGTTATTCGTCATTTCGCGCCTTTCCTCATAAACGGAAAAACAGCATTCTCCAACTGCGTTGTATTTCTTCAGAGGCAAGCTTTTAAATGATACATAAGTCGGCTTCTGCGACACCGGTTATATCTTTAGGTGAGCGACTGAGATCAGAGCCTAAAGCTTTACAAACGCTCATTAAGTTTCCTTAAAGACTCCAGATGTGAGTGTGGCTTCAGTTGTAGTTTCATAGTTGCGTAAATATGCCGTGCTTTTACCCATGAACCTGATGACGTCACACAACCGTTTTTTTTTTTTGCTGTTGTGAGAGTTTTGCGACATTCCGTCCTCAAATAGGTACAATCTTTACACTTCCGGCGCAATGCATAACTTGACTTAAACTTGGAATAAGAAGGTGAAGCCCGCACCTAAGGCGACCTATAAGATAGCAAATTATCCTAATATACGAAAACAACGCGCCAATGGTTTTTACAAATACACTTTCTGCAAAAAAACCTCTGAAATTCTTAGAACGACCACGGCTCGTTCCCGGCCATTGCATTTGAACCAGCGACTCTACTTTACCGCCCCAGAAGCGGAACGGCGAGCCCGTTTTAGCGATCGCGCGAGAGAATCGCGGGAGTGTTGAAGGCGACCCGGTAGATGACGCTAGGTTATACAGGAAGTGCCGGCCTTCTACACATCGGGTCATGAAATACTGTTCTTGAAAATAGACTTTGATAAAGAGACCCCCCATCTTACCCTTGGTTATTCGCTCGTCGTTAATGGTAAACTTCTCAGTTTCCTTAAAATATTGGAGGATGCTCCTGTAGCTCCACCCGGACGCATTGTACACATTTTCCCAACTATCATAGTCACTGGGGTTTCCACGCACCATGTTCATAGAGTTTATACCGCTGGTGCCTCCCAACAACTTGCCCTGGGTCATTGGAGCCCTCTATATTGGTGAAATAAAAAACAACATAAATCATAGCGTTTCAATTCAGCATCGCGACTAATAAGTAAATATAAATTTTTACTCCTTCGGTTGTAGAGCAACATTTCACACAAATATTGAATAGTAGCCATAGCTTTAATACTTGTAGCATCTTGTCGTAATTTCTGATTCGTGCAGCTACCGACCACCAATAAAATAGGTCTAATAATGCGTGTTACTTTTTGTAGAGCTGCTCCAGCAGCTGACAGTTTGATTGATGCCATGCATTCAGCACCACAGAATGAAAACAGCTGTGAGTGTCGCAACTGTATGCGAAATTTTCATGAGAATTTTTTTGAAATGAAAGAATATCGTCATTTTGAAGCTTAACCTTCCACTCAACCCTGTGCTTTATCATACAAGAATGCACAGTGGGTCGGCCTGAAGCAGCAACAGATACACGCCACGGATGGATTACAGTATACAACTCATTGTTTATGAGGAAACGACCGCCTCAAGATTGGGTGATGGCTCACCTTTTGGTTGAAAGATAAACAGGCATTTTGTTGAGGCACAGTGTAGTACATCCAGCTGTTGTGGGGATTTGATGAGAACGGTGCATTGAAGGGAACGTAGAGATCAGGTGTTGGGTACCTTCCACTTTCCAGAAGAAGCACTGTATAGTTTGTTCTTGTCGCGATCCTGTTGGCGACTACGCTTCCAGCAGATCCAGCACCAACTACATAAAGAGAAACTCGCATTACAAATATTGAATTTTTCTCGCCATTGAATGTAAATCTAGAAATTTGAATGACTTATCTGAGAATGCTGAGAAATATCTGAGAATTTTCATTAAGTCCTTAAGAAATGGTGCAAATGCCCCTATCGCGCAAAGAACAGTATTGCTGAGACATCTAATCACTCGAATCTTGGGAAAAAGAGACCTTCCCCAAAATACATGTCCATAACGTTCCACACCGTTTTCTATAAGAAGAGTTAGATATCTCTGACTGAAGAAAGTCGCCCAACTATACTGTCACAAAAATGAGTGCGAGAGGCGTCAACTATAACCGTTTAGCATAAAAAATGTTCTAGTTGACTGCTAAAAGTCTAAATACATCAAAACTTCCACCGTTTTTCAGGTTACAATGCTCCAGTTTTATGTAAGCGAAAGCACCAGCGTCTCTGATTCTATTCAGTTCAGTTCGGGATTCAATTCAGATGGGATTCAATTTTCGGTAAGATATTTTGAACTTTCTTCATATTCTAATGATTATTTTTTGCAGTTTGCAGTGAAGACATAGTGCTGAAGCGCAAAGAACTAAGAATGTTTCGCATGTAAACCGATACTTTGATTAAACAGAGCAAAATAAATATAAATACCCTCAATTTTCGAGTCCTAGTATGCTAGGGGGAGTGCCTTTTAGTCAATCCAAGTAGAGTGAATTGGTTCATACTTGTCGAAAACGACACAAACCACAGGACAAAGAAGTGAACTTAAAACACAGAGTGATGAATAACCACTAAGGCTTTATTTTCGCAGAAGTGAAACTGTAGCACAAATATATACGAAAAAATTATAGAAAGACCACAACAAAGCACTCCTTTGACGCAGTGTTAAGATATACAATCTTTTGAGCGAGGACACAGGCCGATCTCATTCTCACGCAACTGTCTCTGCTTAAAAATACAGATGGTCTCGAAGATATTACGCGCGCACATATCGTGGCATTTCCCTGCCACACGCGTCTTATCAAGCGATCAAATAGTAGAGCACACGTAGTTCTTGCAGAGGATGGCAACGTTATCAACTGCTCTGGGTTCAACCAAATTTGTAGTCTCGCACATTCTTCCATTTAAGCAACGTCCACTTTGGCCTATACTCTCAACTTCCCCAGACAATGTCAACCTGTCTAGACATTGTGTACAGTACAGACGGAGGACTCTTTCTAGATAAAGAAAATCTCAGATCTACCACATTCGCTTTTAACAAGGACCGCCGATCATCTTGTAAACCGCAAAAACCACTCACACTTTCACGTGATGCCGCATTCTTAATTCTATAGGATACACCGTGCACTAATATTGAGTACGACAGCGATCTTGATTAACGCTTGAAGTTCGGTTTTCCTTTTCCTTTCTCGTGCTGCGTTCAACGGGAGTTCAGCGAATCTATGAAACAACAATGGTGAGTAGTCGGGCGCCTTAACCTGACTTCGATAAGTAGCTGCCGCGCACGTGTAACGGAGGACATCACTACTTTAAGTGAATAGACAGTAGGGCAAGCATGCCTTCGGTTTGTCTCTTCGTCAGTGAGATTACTAGCCGTATTGTGAGTCTGTCCTCCACTCCATATGTTCCCTTGTCTCAGCTGAGTGGAGGATACCGCATTGTTTTTACATGCGAAAATCGCTTTAAAGGATCTCTTCTACTGGAGTCTTGAGTGGAGGATGGATTCACAATAACAGCGTGGATTTCTTAACAGTGAACCACGGAATTATTAAGGCGGAAGCCTATGATGTCTCACTAAACACGAAAAGTTACCGTCGTTGTCGTCTGCGTCAACATGAAAAAATACATGAATACATAAATAAAACTGGTTCTCCAGAACTGGATCCAAGTGCATTACCAAGGCGCCATCTCGGAAACCTCCCAGAGAAGGAATGAGGATTATCCTAATTTCTGTCGAGTGACAAGGGAGTATGATGGCACGTGAGTAGAACAGCTGCACACGAAGGAGAGCTGCGAGTGTGGGCGAGCTGCCACGTGAATTGTGGCCAATCTGGCAGCGTTAAAAGACCAAGCAACGAAAGCGAAAACACGATGTAGAAGTAAAAAATTAATGATACTCGTCAGGTTTCTGCTTTGAAACACGAAAGAAGACCTAAACTTCCGGCGATCTTTTAACATTAGCTCTTTTGTTGTGTTTTCGTGGATCTTCCCGCTATATTGTCACAGCTGAGAAAATAAACCATCAGTTAAACTAAGAAAAACACCGCAGACGACGGGACGAAGAAAGGTAAGACTAAACACAGGCGCTTACCTTTCTTACCTTTCTTCGTCCCGTCGTCTGCGCTGTTTTTCTTAGTTTAACAATGTACCAACTGGTCCGTGAGCATACCCTTCTGAAACCATTAGTGTTTGTCACCGGCCTGTCTGTGAGTTCCTTTCTTCCCCCTCTGGTTAACTCTGTTTGATCAGGTGGGCATGCAAAAGGCCTAGCTGAACAAAGTCATGCGCAATTATACATTGGGAAGGTAGGGGACCAGCCAATATCTTAATCACTGGACTTGAAGATGCACCATATTTTGAACAAATGTTAGATATCGTCTGGGAACGAATTATGGCAAGCTGATGAAACCCGGCGTTATGACTGGGTCTTCTTAGACACCAGTTGTCATGTAAGATTTGCTGGGATGTTTCTATAAAGCAAAAGTTACATGCGTTTTTGCAACCACAATCCTCGCGTAAATGGTCAAGAATTGACATCTGGCTGAAGTTACAAAGTTTACAACTACGCTCTGAACTAAGCGGACCGTCAGAAACGGTCAGCTGAAACTCTCTATTGCCTTTCGCACCCAATTACTCCCGATATTCTCGCTCCGATGCGGCTGCCCCCCATGCTAGCGTGCGAGTAGCAGGTGTTGAAGGCCATTAAAGCGATGCCACGCCACCTCCTTGTCACCCAGCGCGGCAGCGCCGCGGCAAGAATTCGTCATCATCGTATCCATCCCGCCAGGAGAAGCGCACTTGAAGGGGCACTTGCAGAGCAGTGTTCGATATATCGAACGTGCCCGTGTCGGGACGTCGATACTTGCGTACAACAGCACTATGCTTTTGCGTGGGATTGCCCAGGGGATGTTCAGGCTGTTCGATATATGCAATAATTCGATGTATTCGTGTTCGATATATCCGTGTTCGACGGCACTATGTTGACACGTACGACCCATGCATTGGTGATGGTACAGGCCGCAGTTTCCCACGAGACCAAAGCAGTCACTGGTATTAGCTTCAAAGCCCGCAAGATTACTGATGCGGACCAGGTCACTATAGCATTGCTGCTCGCAGCTACCACTCAGAATATATTATTTCCCACTCACGAGGGCCCGCCGAAGGAGGAGAGGAGAATAGACATTTATTGAGCCTAATTGCTGATGGGAGGGCACTCGACCGGTGGAAGACATCCTTATTCCGGGATACCCAGGCAGCGACGTGCCGTCCAGACTGTCTTGACCAGTTCTTGCTGGTGTCCAAGGTCCGGATCGACCAGACTAGCCATCCACTGCTCAAAAGTTCGGAAAGGGATTGGGGGTAGGTTTGGAGTCGGTTGGAATCCCCATACCTGGTGGTACAGGGTGCCAGGAGTCGAACAGAAATTGCAAGGGGGGATACCGGTCGGAATATCGAATAAGGCTGGACTCTTTATCCGGCCTATCAAATCCATCAAAATAGCTGCTATGTCAGGGGCCCCGCTGATCCATACATTATTTGTGCTCCTGCGCACCAGGAGATGGCTGGAAACGAGGCTTCCGGCAGAGCCGCCAGCGTGCTCTCTCTTTGGGACGTTTCCTATGACCAGGATGCAGACCGTAACCTGGCTTACACTTTCAAATATCATCATCATCGTCATCATCATCATCAGCCTATCCATGCCCACTGCAGGGCAAAAGCCTCTCCAATTATTCTCCAACTATCCCGGTCCTGCGGTAATTGCGAGCAATTTATCGCCGCAAACTTCTTGATCTCATCTGCCCATCTAACTTTCTGCCGCCCTCTGCAACGCTTACCTTCTCTAGGGATCCACTCTGTTGCCCTTAATGACCAACGGTTATCTTGCCTTCGCATTTCATGCCCTGCCCACGTCCATTTCTACTTCTTAATTTCTACTAAAATGTCCTTAACCCACGTTTGTTTCCTTACCCACTCGGCTCTTGTCTTGTCCCTTAACGTTACACCTATCATCTTCAGTTCCATTGCTCGCTGAGTCGTCCTCAGTTTAAGTTGAACCTTCTTAGTGAGCCTCCAAGTTTCTGCCCCGTAGGTGAGTAGAGGTAAGATGCAGCTGTCATACACTTTCTTCGTTAGGAACAATGGTAAGCTGCCATTCATTATCTTAGAATGCCTGCCGTATGCACTCCACCCCATTCTTATCCTTCTAATTATCTCTGCCTCATGGTTGGGATCCGGGGTCACAACTTGGCCTCAGTATATATATTCGCTTATCACTTCCACTGCCGCACCACCTATCTCCAACCGCTGTGCTGTCCCGAGGTTATTGATCATTACTTGAAGTTATCATTATTTGAAAGTAATGATAACTTACAATAATACCGATTTCGAATTTCAAGGCTGTGGCTACCAACTAGCCACAGCCTTTACCCCCGCCCATGCAGAGGCCTTTCCACGGCGGGTGAGCGGCTCTTCTTACTCCCCCTGTATACAGATACATTTGTGTGACTGGCAGCCCTAAAACATTGTTATGCTGCTTTCTCCGACAGCCTCCCGCCCTGTGGGGCGATTTGGACATCTGCCATGTGGTGTAGGTCTGCACCTTCAATCCCAATATTCCAATCCCAACAGCAACCCAAACAGAGAGGACTAGGAGGCAACCCTGCTAGGCTGCTCTGACCTGAGGGCTCAACGAGCCATGGTCGGGTGAGACCCAGCAGCGGTCGATGCCACTAAAGTGCGGAACTATGGCCGTCCACCTAGTAGCTGTAGGGGATGACTTTTTCTGAATCGGCGCCTGCATAGCACCCTGTACGCATATCTGTCAATAGATATTCACCACCAGCAACACCCCTGCATACATCGCAATTTCTTTTGCATTACAGAAATATATGAAGTGCCAGGCTGCATCGCGTTGCTTGTGTTTTCATTCATCACGTTTCGAAGACAAATTACCACAGTGTACTTTTTTCGTAATCACCGTGCGCCTTTTGATGAAACTTATTGTTTCGGGAACCCACAATCGCTACTTTGCGCTCAACATCATTTCAGACGAGCTGGTATATTAAGCTCACTGTATTTCTTAACCTACGTCATGTGTATAAATTAAAATTAGGTTCATGAATTCTGACACCTGAAATTAAGTTTAGGCCGCAAAAAAGGCACTCACCTACTACATAATCATAGCAGTCTGACAGCGGCGGCTCTGTAGGGGATGGCGGAGCCGTTGCTTGCTGTTGCCCGTCTCCAGCTTCCGTATCAGTTTGACTACCGGCGGAACTACCGGCCTGCTCTTCCTCAGGCAACGCAAAGCCAAGCGGTAGCAATGCTGAGAATACAAACCATGCTGCCTTAGCAAACTTCATGGTGGCTCAAACAAAACTGCGTTCAAGATCAAGCATCAATCTCGTGTTTATGCGCACAAAAGTCCCACAAAGGTTCCGTTTCCGTCTTTGAAAGCGTTATTTATATCCTTCCACCTGTTCCTTTCACGTCAGGAAGACTGGGTACTGCAAAAAATACTCTTCTGGAGGTATCTATATCTTTTCTTCATTCAGAAGGCCACCTTTAAATTACCCCCCGTGACTTCTTCTAAATCATGGGGGTATTTTTTGCCTATTTTTAATTAGCACACTGCTTCGAGAAATCAATGTTGTTTGTAGCACGCACCTGGATATTGAGGCCATAGTTCATAGAACGATCTAGTGGGCGGATTTCACTCTAATTACCATTAAAAGAATTCCGAGTTCTTTGTGTCGATGCTACGGCGCGGACATGAAGTGCGCCGTAGTGTACGGATACAGATTACCTGGGGATTTTAAGAAGCACCGAGGTCAAGGACGTTCTCGTTTTTCGACTTCGTCAAAAAGCGGGCGCCGCGGTTTTGACTTAACCAACGCCCTTGAGGCTACTGGCCTTTAGTGTAGGTAGAAAATATATTTCCCAGTGTTTGTTTTACCTCATTCACTCTGGAACGTATGTCCAATGCTGAAAGATACAAAGAGATTACTTTTACTTTTATTGCTTTTTATTTTTATTTACCGATTTATTTATTATGAGTACTTACATATCCAGATAGGAAGAAATGCTCATGCACCGTTGTTCTGATTGCCTGCTGCTTTATCAATAGTTATGTAAAGGTTATCCTGAAAAGCGAAGAATTGTTTCTTTTGTGACTTCTCCTTTATACTTACTTCTACAGCAAGAGTCGTCGACTAAATGTCACGCCAAATGTTGGTGAATCGGGGCGGCAAATTGTAAAATTAGCTAGTAAAAACCTGCCACTTGGGGTGTGGGTGTAAGCTATTGTTAAAAGGCTACAGCTGTTATTATACACGCTTTGATGACTCATATTCCTCTAATCTAAGTCAAGATTTAACTCCCTAGGCTTGATAATTAGTTAGAAGTAGGATAAATCTTCAAGCGCCGTGGCGAAATTAGAAAGACACGTGCATAAATTCAGAGAATTGCCTAATAATGCTTAGGAATTCTGACGCCGGCTGTCTTAATTTGGAGTTTTTTATGGCCAGATTTGGAGTTCTTTATGGCCAGTTCGTTTATACTGTTATTTTAGAGTTCTTATTCGTTTCTTTTCCCCGGGCATGTACATTTACACTAACACAGCGATGAAGTGCCTTAACCTCGCCAATTATCTATTTTTGTCTGGAAACGAGGTCTTTTAAAATTCAATTCCACCAACTGCCTCCGTTGAAGCTATTTAATGATTAAAGAAGTTAACTCCACAAATTATACATTTTTGCGCAAATGGAAGGCGTTGCACTGTTGCTAGGTTTTCATCCTTTTTGTGTCATGCGTGTTTTGTCGCTTTTTTCGATTCTTTTTTATATTCGTCTTCGTTCTATGACGGATGTGCGCCAGATACACAGTTTTGATTTCCTTTCCTCTCTTTTATATTGTTTGCTTCTTTGTATTTATTGGTTTGTTAATTTCTCTTACAACCAATTTTCCACATTTACGGTATTACAGTAGCCGACCGATGTTTCGCACCTAGAGGGGAACGACAAATAGTCCGAAAAAAAGAGCAGTGTGAAAAATCCGCGGTTCACAGAAGCGAAGAAGGACTGAAGACGTCGCTCATGAATCCTTGCCTTAAATTTCTCTTTCGTATGAGAACGTCTGCTTGCATCTGTGCAAGCGTCACGTTTTCTTCGTAAACATTGGACAACAACGCCAAAGTGTTGCCCAATGTCTTACGTTGACGGTTGCGGGTGTTTAGGAGTGTCTTCGTCGGAGTCAGAGTCGGTTTGGTGCAGCGCGGTCACTTCGCGCATCATCTCGTCGTACATCAGCTCCACGCGCAACAGTTGGTAGCTGTCCCCTGCACAAAACTCTAGAAATGTCGCAAAAAATGAAAATTGGTAGCCCCAGCGGGAGTCAAACCGATCCCCATCCAATCCGAAGCTTGCCAGGTGTTTAGGATTCAAAATGGCGTCGTCCTGGAGGCGCACTGTGGCTAGCATGCACTACAAGAAACTCCTAGTACACTCTACCGTGCCTCTAGCGCGGAAAACGTTGTGCGAAAAATCAAAGTTATGGATTTCTTTTGTCCTAAATATGTTGTTCATATGCATTACTCCTATGGGACAACTGTCAGTTCCACGGAAAAGTCCGGAATATCCAGCGAGTCCAACTTTTTGGAGTCCGAAAAAATTGTCGCTTACGGTATAAACATTAAATTTGTTAATTAAAACAATTATTAATTCTTCTGAAAGCTGTGGGCGTTACACAGTGTATTTTCACAATTTTTTATTTGTCTTGTATGTTTGCCTCCGTTTCTGGAGGGTGGTGTATAACTTCATAATTTTTCTTTCGTCAGTTCATTATTAATGTTTTTGTTTTTCCCTATTTTTATTGTTTGTTTCTTGTTCGATATCATTCGACAAATTATCACCCTATACAATATTATAACAACTTCAGACAACACCTCGGTACGCAGAAAGTAGCAATCTAGCTTAAGGAGGACACCCTAGTCCTCGCAACACGTTGCTGCCTTATGGCAGCCCTTGAACTCTACCTGCAGGGAGCCTTCGACAACGAGAATATTGACACATCCTCAGATATAATACATAATGCATGGGCATAATGCATGGGCATAATACAGGGCGCGGGAGAAGACGTGTACGACTACCTTGGCGAACTTCTATTTGATTTTGCAGCGAAAATCCCGATCGGTCACATTCCCTCTCCCATCGCGCTCCCACAATGCCCACCATGTTTTTATCCCACCACGTTTTTTATCTCAGATGACAAGGAACTCCCCAAGGCGCTGTTTTTACCCGGTCTTATTTATATCGCACTCTTTGGATAACTGGGGTACCCTGGGATGACTGGGGACTACGGATGAAATGGCCCTCTACGGATGAAATGGCCCTCTGGAACGGAGTGGACTCTCTTGGGGTCCTTCAATGCACCCTACAACTGAAAGTAGAAACCGGCGATCCGCACGCAGGGGCGTGTGGGCTTGCCTGCTCCCATGAAAGATCAGAGCTCCTCGTATCCCGGCGACGCCCAGCAAGTCTGAAGAGGCCAATAAGCAAGTCTACCTAGATAAGTCAACAAACTATGCAAATCTCTACCAAATTAAAATATCCCGAATCAATTCGAAGCCAAAACAACCACATGGGGCAACTCTCCACAATAACATCAAAGAAGGGGCTGCACATCATCAAACGAATGATTAGCAGTCGCCGTGGCATGAAATAAAGAAACACCGTCTGCCTCATTCAACCCTTTCGCCTCTCCGGGGTAACGTACGCAGCGCCACACGCGGTTCTCAGCAAAATAGATAGCGACAAGCTAGATATTACCGTCAAAAAAGCCACGAAGAAAGACTTCCGCTGTAGGGTAAGTGAGCCCACCGACAAAGTCCTTCGCATGGGGCTCCACAATATGGCCGACGATATTACACAGGGCCCTCTGTCCAAACGGTAGGCATATTTGGAAAAAACCTCAACAGGTCAAAAATCGTCAATCAATTCAACCGGAATTCTCTAGATGAACCGCCCAAGGAAAACCTGTTAGGATGCCAACGCCACATCACGATGCATCGGCTACCCAGAAACATGCATCGCAACTATGATCAAGGCAAAATGCAAAGCGCAAAATACAAATCCCCAAGCAAGAAATATGTGACCAGTCTCTCTTCATTGTCGCTTTAACGGGCGCAGCCTCATACAATGTAAAACGAGCAAAACTGCGATGGCAACGATGAAGACGGACCTCGCACTCTAAGAACTCGAGGAGTGCTGGGCACTCTGTCTAGGAGTAAAAACTTTTGTCCCATATTTCACTCCTTTTGGAAGCATTGGGCGACTCTTCCGAGGAGTAGCGCGTGGCGGCCGAACGAGAGGCGAAACACTCCCCGTGGGATTTACTTGCTGCTTTCGAAGCGGAGTACTTGAACCCTGTGTGGGAATTGCAATGCCATCTCCAAGGCAGCGTTCCGTCACTCCCTTTAGGCGTAAATAAGCTCTATTGGCGGCGTTCCCGGATACTGCAGACGGGTACTACTACTCTCTCTTGGAAAGCATCTCGTTACGCCTCAAGAGCGTTCTGCTATTCCCCGCGAGGCAGCGTGCTTTCGCTCCGCCTGCTACTAGACCCCCGCCCCCCCTTCCCCACGATGGTACTATAGGCAGTTACAAGCAAACAAAACAGGACAAGCTATTTTGAAACACGGAAAAGAAGAAAAAACGAGCTCAGACTTTATTTTTCAAAATACCACAACAATCAGTTCATTCTGCAATTTAACACAAAATGCAATTTATTGGGAATTAAAATATCACGGCATAAAAACGGTTCCTACTCCACATGCACACAGGAGACGTAGCGCCTATTTAGGATACATCCAAGAAAAATTCACAAATAAAAATGCAGCAAAGCAATTGAAACCACTGAAATACAAACATTAAATTATGACTATAAAAATGACATTAACATCCACAAATAAAAAGGTACTGGCATTAGCACGAAAAGCGTCAGTAGAAATACAGCAGTGGGAGAATAGTTAACAGTATTAACATAAAACAAAATGGCCTTAGTACATCAGTGAGTGCTTCACATGGACTGGAAAAGCCAGCTCTTATTTAGCACACAAAAAATATTTACAAATAAATTTTGCGAAAGAAAAATCTGGGACTAAAACAATTCAGCGTGGATTACTATTAACGCATTACAAGATGCAATCAACACAAAGATACAAAGCCATTGACACGGCAACTTTTCAACAGATATATGTTGGTGGTACAATAGGAAACCGCAGGAAAAATTCCCACTGGGTTTTTTAGGCGGGTGGTTCTCAAATGAGGATGCGCTAGTAAGATTTAAAAAGGCATAACTTGGTATTAAAAACAAACACGTTCGAGCTGACTGCTTCATAATGTTGGTGGCGGCCTTCAGAACAGTACCGACCAGGGCACCGTGCTTGAGCCAAAGTAACGTCTACAGAAGCAAGAAGGTGCGCTTCGCCTTTGAAGCGTATTACACAATGAACGGCCAAAACACAGACAGCAGCAATGGGAACCCATCCACGATGCCCAAGGGTGTGAGGAGAAGTGTCTTGAATGCGACGGCCACTGCTGCTGACGCCTCGGGGATCTCTCCCTCTCTCTCTCAAAAAAAAAAAAAAATCTTCGGGCAAGTAGCGTCTTCCCGTGGTTTCTACATAGACAGAAAGAGGGGGACAGCAAAGATAAGTTCTACAAGGAAAAAAATATTAACGAGTTTGACAACGTTAAATGAAGTTTATTGGGTAATAGATTAGTTTTTGCGCCGAGAGCACGCACTTAACCCGTATTAGAATGCCATACTGCTTGGCGCAGTAACCAGTCTAGATGCGGATGTGGTGACCTTGGATGCCACCACGCTCATTGTACCACTTGGCCAATGTCATGTCAGACAGCGCGCCCTACAGCTGTCTGCCTACGCACTGCGCCCCAAACCCATTAGTGCTTAGGTGTCCGTAGCTTCAACCGTTTACCCCGCTATCGTTCCCCGGTATAAAAACATTGCACAAAATTTAAGGAAACATAACTCTTTGTGTAAGGTTATAATCCCTGAATAATTTTCATTGGATTTTGTCCTCGGCCGACTGCAACGTAGGGCCAATTATACGTTCACAAGACTAGCGTGGAAAAGTTGCTAATGGGTCATATACCCTTCATTCTCGACTACGCTTCGTTGCATGCACGCTGCAGATCGCAACATTTGATGAGAACCAATAGGCTCGTTATTGAACGATCAGAATGCTCGAACGCTCGAGCGACGGCGACAACCAACGCGAAAAAAGTAATGTAATGGGTACAACAAACAGTGTGGGCGACAGCGACAAACGAAAAAAAGTAATGCATTGCTGCCAATGCCCTTAGTCGTCGTTGCTGCCGCTCGCTTGTGGGCTGCTTCTGTCCGGGAATAAACCCGCGACGGCGACGGCCCGTCGCCTGCCGCTGTCGCCGCCGTCAGCGGCCTGTGTAAAAAATGTTCGCTTGTCTGTGTCGCACACAATACCTGTTTGCCGTACACACTGAGTGAGGTTTCTCGCGTCGCTCATCGCCTTAGACGCATGTAATTACCCCTTAACAATGCGGTGAGTACGCCCCGAAAAGTCCCATTTCCGTCCATCCTGCCCTCAAGCAAAACGTAAAAAAACTTGTCTGAACAGCATTTCAGTCTGCTGCTGTACGCGCGGCGGTCACTAAAATTATTGTAATTTAGTGACTACCACGCGCTAGACGCGCTCCTATCACTCAGCCTATTGTACGCAATTCTTTGGAGCCGCGCAGGTAGCCACAGCTACTGCACGGCCGCCACTCCTAAGAGTACAGCGTAGCGCTGCGACTACTCGCGCGACCATGCTTCCTACCTGCGAAAACATTCCG
Source organism: Haemaphysalis longicornis (assembly GCF_048455015.1). Classification (NCBI taxonomy): domain Eukaryota; kingdom Metazoa; phylum Arthropoda; class Arachnida; order Ixodida; family Ixodidae; genus Haemaphysalis; species Haemaphysalis longicornis. Next base: position 40,578,591 of record NW_027526385.1, on the reverse strand, counting down.
CAAGGATACCAACACTTCACGAATCAAAGGGATTGAAACGGTGCAAGAATCGACGCTGTTTGCTCACGGGTACAAAAGCCGCCCTTCAAAACTAAGCAACGGTCAATATCAGTCACGAAAACGTTAAGACTAACCGCTTCCGCGGACCGAAGTACCGAGAGTAACTCTGCTTCGTTAAATACACAAGACAAGAATACGAGGTTAACTAATGGCTTACCTCTACTTCCCGCCAGCGGTTCTTCGTCCGGTAGATAAATCCAAGGTCGTAATAGCTGCGAAAGATCCCAAGCTCAGGGCGCGAAGCCTGCGACGGCCGCGGATACAGTCCGGCGCGCGCATCGCTACACAGTGCGCATAGTTCCGAAATCGGCCTCAGCGCTGTCGCCGCTGTGATGTTCGTCCGAAAGAAAAACTAGTACCACGCACGCACGCACGCACGCACGAATGAACGAATATACGACTTGCTCGCGTGTGCATGATGTCGCGCTGACGCACAAGCGGCCAGCAGTTAGCCAACACGCGTCGTATACTGTGTCGAAGCAAGTATGACGATAAGGGCAGGTCCAACTTCCCATGTTGCACGAAGCGTCTGCTTGAAAGCCCACTTCGTTCGTAGCACATTGACATCACGGTCTGGCGCGGCCTGTAAGTCGCCCGTCCGGCCTTGGCGGGTTCACCGCCTGTGTAGGTTTTTGCAGAACACGCGCACTTCGTGGCTCGCTGAAGGTGCCTTTCTCATGCTTGCTCGGGCGGTTCGCGTTACCTGATCCCCCGGATGTACAGCCGGTAAAAGGCTTGTCTATAACACAGCGTTTGTACTCTCAGCCCTATCCTGCCCCGCCGGAGCGGGATTTGAATAAAACTACTGCGGAATTCTGAAGTCTTAGCCCTTCGCTTTTGCCTCCGACATGTTTGGAACGAGTATGTTTCGGCAATTTTCGGATGTAGCTGGTTGAAGTTGAAATCGCTGTTATAGACAAGCGTTTTACCGGCTGTACGACTCGTTACGTATCGTGATCCACGCCTGCGCCGCCGCGGGAAGGGGGGGGGGGGGGGAGTCATCATTTCTCTGCTTAACAAAGGCGCTTGAGTTCCAGCAACCGATCGGTGTGTACGCTTTTATCGTCGCTCGTCAGCCGACGAGATAGTTTTCACCGTAGAGGGTGTATTTGAGATGCCCTCGCAGTGGTATCGCCTGCTCCTCACACTCCGATCTTGCAGATAGGCCCCATATTGCTGTTAATACCAGTTATGTATACGGATTTCCTTTATTTAACCTAATAAAAGCTATCGTATGTACATGCCTATCTCGGCGACACTAGCCACGGTTGTTGGGTCGGGTTCGTGTTGCGCTTGCAGCTTGAGCTATCAGAAGAGCGCGGACTTCACTCCTTGCAACACCATTTTTCTCAATCGATCTCAGATTTACAATCCGTTTTTTTTTAGCTCGACTAGGCGCGGGACAAGCGTACGTCTATCAAACTCTTTCAAAGCGACCGTCTGCAGCGGTCCGTAGATTAGTGCCTTCGGTTTGCCGCCTGCCGCCACTGAACGCTGCGAGCAATCGTTACACGAATTCATATTCTTGCACGTTTAGAATGCGCGGCAGAAGTAATCGGGCGCTTTTTACACAACCGCTTTATATAATATATTCTTATGCAAATAAAACATCGCTGATGAGTTGGTGTGCGCAGATGGCAGGAGTGCATCTCCATGCTTACTCCCGCAATGGACAAGAATGAAATTGCAATTCTACTCTTCGTACTGGAGATGGGAGACGATGCGCAGGTTTACTCTTCACTGGTGCGGGAGCAGAACTGGGGCTGCACTCCGCCGCGCACGAGAAGAGTACGCGGTCAGTTTTGCTCTCCTCCTCATGGGGAGCGAGCATTGCATCCAACTCCCCGCAGCTTTCGAGGGGAGTCCACCAACGCTTGCAAGAGTACAATGACGGTTGGACTCTTCAACTGCTCCCCCGATTTCTTAGAGTGCGTAAACGCTGAAACTCTGCTACAAGCCACAAATTACTAAGCAAAAGTCCTAGCTGTGGCGCTAGCCGTGACACAAACCAATGCAGCCGTCATCATAACGGGCTAGCAGGAAGTGTGCGGAAACCTCCGTTCGTTTAGGTGACGCAAACGACACCGCATTCTGATAACCAAGCATCCGGACAGGAAAGTCAAAACTGTGTGGGCACCATCCCATTCCTTCCTGGAAGGCATCAAATATGCCCACCTGAAATCCCGAGGCTTTGTGCCAAGGCCACAGAGGAGACCACAAAGGTCGCACCCATTAACAAGACATACCAAGAAATCACCCAACACTGCAGGCTCAACCGCAGAACTCAACCTCATCCAGAGTTCATTAAAATGCAAGAAACAACTCAGACTATTGGAATTCAACGCGTAGCCACACTAAATGAGAATTGCCGTCCTGTTCTCTCAAGAAAATCAAGGCCAATATAAATTTAAATACTCACAAAACAAAAAACACTCATACGCTTCATCTTAATGTACAAGCAAAACCCAACCCTGGCACCCCTACAACCTCCTTTTCATTCAGTGGGAGATGCTGCGGCAGAGCTGCCGTCACCCTAACCAGCTTAACCTGGTTAAGAAAGAGGTTGCAAGCAAGACGGCGCATGTATAACTGGGAAGACGGCAACATTTCTGCAAGAACATAGTTGTCCCAAAATAAAGATGTCTCTCTCCTTTCTCCATAACTTCCCACATGAGTAGCACGCGCGTTTAACGGCCTCCTGCGCTTCCCAGTCAGCGCTAGAGGGAAGGAGGCTAAATTAGCCCCTTGGTAGTACACGCCCTCGCGTTTTCCGTGTATTTGCTCTGTTAAACTATGTTCATGAGCACGGCGCTTAAGGTAATGTTACAGCGTGAGCTGCAGCCGAGAACCAGGGTGAAGGCCAGGGGTTAGGCACTATACATGTAGCAAAAAAGCCTGCGTCCTTTAGTGTTTTATCTGTTCCTTGAAACTCGAGACTATTGAACTAGCACAAGATCAGAACAACGCCTAATAAACACTCCAAACAGGTATTGAACTCTTTACAAGTTTACTATGACCTGAATGGTAGTTTAAGAAGGGCTTGGCGGACGTCGAGGCGAAGATGTTGCAAAACATGACTTGGACTAGTGTTAAGCGATAGGCCAACAAACTGGTTACACATGTCTGTCAGGGCTCCAAGAGGAAAACTTAGCCTTAGACCCATCTCTTGTTAATTCATCAAACGTTCATTCTCTCCCTCCTTTTTGCTGAGGGACAGTAGGTGATAGATTAGTGAAACGTTTATCATAAATATAAAATTCTATGTCTCGGCGTCTGAGAGGTTAAAGCACCGTGCTAGCGAAATCCCATAGGCGCAGGCTCGATCCCGTTCACCTCGCCCGTTTTTCTGATGGAGGCAAAAAAATAAAACCTTCGTGTGTTGACGTTTCGGTGCGCGTTACAACTCCTAAAGTTGTGAAAATTGTTCTGCAGAGCTCCGTTACGGCGCGTCTTATAGCCCAAATATAGCTTCGGCGCGTAAAACCATCCAAAATGTTTCGTGTGTTGAATTTAAAATATATTGAAAAGAAATCTCTTACAGCGGTTTAGGGGAAATCAGGGACTAAAACAATAAAGCAATTATTGCCTTATACGGTTTTGCTGGACCATTAGCTGAGTATTCTTGGAATATGCGCTAATTGGAAAGATAATACCGATGGTATTGGTTGAGTATTCCTGGAAACTCGCCAGTTTGAAACAGCCCACATACGATGCGATACGCTTGAGCCTAAGTCATCCTTCATCTCCGTGCACGAGTAATTTCCCAAGACGCCTGCGTTAGGGCACACAAATTGGATGTTATTGCACTTTGCAAATGCGCTCGAAGCAAAGCGTAAAGGCAGAGAGGTTACCAAGTGCTGAAATGATTGCTCTGTGCAACATTTTTCTGCTGTCGTATTTGTGTTGTTTATGGGAACTGAGGCCTTAAATCAAGCCAAAAAGTTATTTTCTTTGTACAGTGCTTTGGCGTGTTTTGTGTAATTAAATTGGATACAGAACTGAATTTCTAAGAAATAGAATACGTGGGAGATTTTTTAAGGCTTCCAAAAATTTTTTGTCGACCTTAGAAGCATTGTTTACAAAACATGATGTGCGTCACATATTCAGCGAACAGCCTCCTCAGGTGCTTCTAGCAACATACAGTTGAGGAGTTCTACGGAAGACGAAGCTTAAAAAGAAACTAATTAAGCGCCGCGACGTTTCTGGTGCAGACATTTAGTGAAAGTAGAATCCTTAGTTCTACTTAGCCACCTTAGTTAATATCTCGTGCTGCGTTTTGTTCGACGTCACAGCGTTGTGCGAATTATTTTTTGTGCAAACTTTGTCTCGACCTGATAATGTTCCGCCCCTGTGTTTTAAATGCACGCAGCTTTTCAATAAACTCAGCTGGAAGTTAGCGCTTGTGCCTGTCGCCTCCATGTGTCCTGTGTCGTTTTTTTGGCGCTACACGAAGTCAGATTTTTTACGTGTACTACGCTTCTCGGACAGTTCTGCTTTGTTAATGGGGTAATGAAGAGAAAATGCATTTGCCTTTGTTGATTTTATCTGGCGCAACAACGTTCTAAGAATATAAATCCGAAATAGTTGCATAATTTATTGGGTCTGCAATTTAGGAGACGCCTTTAAAGTGGTCGTTTTGAGACGCATCGCTAGCGACGTGCGATATCGTCAGTCACCAGCGCAACCTGAAGTGACGCCATTTTAAGAACATTCCAGGGTGAAACGCTCTTTGTGCATACGATTTGGTAAGGCTGTAACCCAATATTTTAAAATTAATCAATCTTTTATAAATTGTCATCAACCATTTGCTATCTAAGACACCGCCGGCACGACCGCGTCAGTTGTCTGGCGACCATTGTATCAGGACTCGGACCTACTGGCTGTTCTAACGGTTTTTACCGCGTTTTCGCGCTGAAACTCGCGTTGTTTTGCCTAATTCTCTTCGGAATCTTACCTTTATCGTATCAAACAGCACAAAACCAACCTAGCAAAAAAAAAAAAAAAGGAAAGAGGAAGTCGCCCCGCGTGTGACTAGAACTTGCGGCTGCCGGTCGGAATAGCCCTGAAGCCCGACAGTTTACCGCTTTACCCACTCGACAAGAGACGTAAAGAGCGTGAGGGAGAACTGCGGTATAAAAGTCGGTCCGTGTTTGTAGTCCAGCGCTCCGCTTGCTTTTCATAAATCATAATCTGCCTACAGCGTTAACCCGCAACGAACTGTTGAGTGCTTGTACAGAAAGCCATAGGGGAGCGCATCCAGTTGGGGGAACAATTTAACAGCATTGTTTTTTTGCTGGAAAGCAATCGAACTGCACGGTGGTAGGACTCCGCGACCTACCGTATCACTGCTGCTCGCTCATTATTTTTACACTTCAAAAGTAAAAGATGTGTGGGTTTTAATTTCCAACTGCTCGAAATTCCATCGCTGAACGTGTTCATGTGAAAATTCCCCTTTGAACTTTCGGCTATATGTCTCGATCGTCAGGTCACTACCAGATAGGTTAGGCAGAAGTCAGCAAGCGTAAACAATACCGCCTAGCCGGAAATCAGTTTGGACTAGTTCAAAACTGCGCATATAATTCACAACTACCCTGTTTACCTTAAAGATCGTTACTCTTGCCTGCGCCACTCGCGCGCATTCTTGACTGGAAGTTCGGCCGTGTTGAACAGTCGTATCATGTAAGATATCCCGCGTTCAGTTGCGAACGAATTTCAACATGGCGTCGATGTTGTAGCTGTATTTGACCTTTTGCGAGCTCTCTCAATGCCGACATCTTGGGCACACGAGGGTGAGGTATGACTGGTTTCTTAACATGACGTCTCATTACGACTTGCGGAAGACAGCCTTGGTGAAGCCGTCACTGAATGTTTACCTATTTGCCCATATCGGGAAACGAAACGGCTGTGTATAGCTTGTTTATCAAGGTTACGCAGTGTTAAATAACCACACAACACAAATTGTTTCCAAATCTCTTCGCGACCCCTTTACTAAGACGGGGAACGGTATCAATATATTAAACGTAGAAGTTTATGGTTCTGTAACGGGCGACAGGGTCGCTAAACTAAGGGATAAGAAGAAACTATTGTTTTCGTTCACATATGTCTATTTTAAGACAGAATACGGGTGGTACAGCGTTGTTTGTAAAGCTTAACTTTCAATGCTGTGTCCTTTTTCAGAGTGACAGAGGTCCGCAAAATGTTGGGAAGATTTTAGCAGCTACTCCGGGGTGTTTGGGAAAGTGGTATCGAAGTGTGTTCACACCGCTTCCGACGCACGAACGCAGGCACACAGGTATCCGAAACTTTTCCCGCTGATATGGCAACAAGGACACTGGGTTAGTTTCTTCTCCCGGCAGCCAGGTGTCCAATTGTGGTTAACCAGGTACCATGATTACATGAAGGTGATTGTGACAATATATGCGGAATAAAGAACGACAAATTGCTGTCCACTAAATATGCAAACGCGAAAAATATTTGAATATAGTTGTCGTTCTGTTTCCGGTCATCCCCGAATTACACACTTCGAAACAAACCAGACGTGTCACAGTTTCAAACAAAGCCGTCGCCACCGCGGCCGCCGCTTTGACGTTTCGCGTCTTCGTGACGAGTCCACCCAGCGATTTATGATCCGGCCGCTGCGTTTCCGGTCCCGCGCCCGAGCCTGGACACTCAACGCGCCTGGATGGGGACCACGCAGCACTCCAAACTCGCATGCTACCGAGAATTAAGGGCAAACGATTCTCTGTTACGGACGAAGCGCTATCGAAGCGCTATCGGACGAAGCGCTATCGTCCTCGACCATCGGATGCGTCTGTAATCTATACGGACAAAAGTGCGTGTATTGACAACGCCTGTGCAGCAGCGATGCCTGTTCAAGCCAATGGCTTCCCCTGAAAACCACCGGGAGTTGGAACTTGCAGTCAATTTCTGCATGAGGGTTGCTGCTACGACCGATGACGTTGGAGAGAGAGAGAAATAACTTCATTGTGTTTCTTGGGTAGCTGGACGTGGTGGGTGGCCCTAGTCCAGGTCTCCAGTCTCCAGAGCGCCGGTGGCTGCTCTGGCGATCGCTCGGCACTGCTCGTCGTAGTCGGCGCTAGACAGTGCCTCGCCCCACTGCTCCTCTGTTAGAGGGTGTTAATTTTGTGGCAACCTGCTGCCGCATGGTAGAGGGTGGCTACTTGGTTGCACTTGGGGCTCAGCTACGGGTATTGGGTCGGGTACAGTTTGTGTAGACGGGAGAGGTGAGGGAAGGTGTTTGTTTGAATTGAGCGGAGTGCTGTTTGATCCTGTCTTTGCAACTTGGGATGAGGATGTGGGAATTTAATTCGGATTACTTTATAGTAGCTTAGAATTGCGGAATATATGGGCACAACAGGAACAGCAAACTCTGCTTGGGGGCCGTCAGCTCGGGGAAGGGAGGCGCGAGCCCAGGCGTGACCTTGTTGATTGCCCTCTAGAGTTTCATGGCCAGGGGCCCATATGATTTTGATTGGATTATTTGATTTGTAGCCAATTGTTAACCTGTGGGCTGTTTTTCCGATGCGCCCTCTCGCCCTTTGCCTGCAGGCGTTTTGGGAGTCAGAAACGATGTTGATTCATGCATCCTGTTGACCTAGAACGACTGCTAGAGCTATTGAGGCTTCTTTTGCTTTAAGGGAAGATGATGTCCGCACGCTAGCAGTTATGGTACGTTGCTGTGTTGCGTTGGGCGCACAGATCGCGGCTATGCAACCGGTACTCGTAAAGGCAGCATCGTATACCACGTGTACGGTGAATTCCCGTATATTCTTTCGATATTACTGCATCTGTCTAACCTTGTGCCGTGGTGGAGTGTAGGGTTCATGTTTTTAGGTATGGGTGCTACTTTCAAAGCTCTGGATATGCAATCAGGAATCTCGTCGGTGGTTGCGTGAATTTAGAGTTTCTCTGCCAGTGTTGCTGGTTTTTACCCTCTAGACTGGCCTATTCTATGTACCTCGAGTATTTCTTCAACTGTATTGCTGATTCCGAGTTCATTTAATGTCTGTGTCGACGTCCATTGGGTACTCCTAGCGCCATTTTGAATGCCTTTCTAAGTGCTGCGTTGACTGGTTTGATGTTACTGGCTGTTAAACATAAGAATGGTGCTGAGTATGCTACTCGTGAAATTATGAGAGCGTTGAAAATTTTTGTAATCTCCCCTTCTTTCATCCCATTCCTTCTGTTGGTTAGTCGGTTAATCATTCGTAGTGTTTGTTCTATTTGTTTCATTAAATGGTTTAGGGCTGTTCCGCAACCATTGTCCTGCTGTAGTCTCAGCCCCAACACTTTTAGTGTCTTTACTGTTGAGATAGGTTTCCGGTGTAGGTTGATTATCATCAGATGGGTAGTACGTTTGTTTTTCCAGGTGTTCTTTTTAGGATTTCAAGTAACTCTGATTTTTCCACCCAGCATTGTAGTCCCCACTGGGAGGCACACTTTTGCACGGCCGTTGGTGCTGTTTCAAGGGCTCCTTCCTTTTGTCCGTCTGACTCCGTGGTTGTCCATATGGTGATATCATCCGCGTATATTGCGTGTCGGATATTTGGGAATTTGTTCCGGGTTTCTGGAAAGTTGTCCATTGCTACGTTATAGAGCATTGGAGATATCACGGAGCCCTGTGGTGTGCCTGTATTCGGTGCTTTGTGTGTGTGTGCGTATATCCCCAATTCCTATCGTGGCCGTCTGTTCCTCTAGAAAGAACGCACATAGTTAAATATTCTAACTCCGCAGTTTAGGTCATTAGGGTTGGATAAAACTGCTTCGTGAGCGATATTGTCGAATGCGCCTTTTAAATCAAGGGCCATGATGACCGTTTGATTTACACAGGCAGCTGCATGTAAAACGTGTTTATTTAGAGTAAAATATCCTTGGTTGACAACTTTGGCCTAAAACCGTATGTTGTGTTAGGGAAGAGATCGTTAGTCTCTATAAAGTTCTGCAGAATATCCAGGACTACATGTTCCATTAACTAACTACACAGGAGGTTAACGATATTGACCTCATGTTGCCTATTGATAATGTTTTGCCCGGTTTGGGGAGAAGAATCATTTGTACGTGCTTCCGTTCCGGTGGCAGGGTGCCTTCCTCATAGCTGCTATTGTAGTAGCCTGCGACAGCTCCTATAGATCTATCGTCTAGGTTTTTCAAGTATTTTTAAGTTATTGCGTCTTTCTCGGGTGTGGCGCTCTTTGTTATTTTAGTAAGGCTCTTCTGATATACGCTTCCGTAACTGGCCTGTCTAGGGTTTGGTAGGCGTCGCCGCTGTACGTGTAGGCTTGCGGCCCAGTCCGTGTGGCGTTTCGGAGGTATTTGTTCAGGAGTGCTGTTTTTAGTTGTTTCATTGTGCCTGCGAAATTGTGTATAATCTTGTTGACATTGTGGTTTTGTTGCTGGCTGCTCTGTACTGGGTCTGCTAGAGATGAGGCGGTCTGCCCAGGTTACCGATGATGATTGCTGCCCTTGGTCCGCCTTCGGGCCGTGCCTTTTTCCTCACGGGGATGTTGGTCTGGATCCGGTGCGCCGTCCGTTGTCTCCATCCTTGACCCTCCCTGGTGGTGCTGTGGTGGTTGATGTGTTGGCTGATTTTGTTGTTTTAGACCTGCACCACTGTCGTTGTGCGGTATCTGTCTCCAGTCCTGTTTTCCGGGTGCCGGTGGTTGAAGACTTGGCACCCGTGGTTTGTTTCGGTTTTACAGGCGGGCTGTATCGCTGGTTGGAAGCCTTGGACCCCGTTGAGTGTTCTCCTTCACAGATGGCGCATTTTAGGACTGCACAGCCCTTGTGGGTTGTGTTTTAGATGCGAAGCATCTCATGGTCGGGGCTATCTATGTCCCTCCCTTGTTGTTCCGCCGTCCACACCCCCACTGCGCATGCTCGGCTTGCTGAACGCCCGGTGGTGTCTTACCCTTTAATGGCTCCTGGAGCGACAGTGTAGCCGGTGTCTTCCTGGGCCGGCGCGAGGCGAGCACGCTTTCCCTTTAAGGGCTCCTAGAGCGACAGTGTTGTCGGTGTCTTCCTGGGCTGGCACGAGACGAGCACGGCTCACGCGCCTTCGACGTTTCATCGTCGTCGGCGGCGGCATGCGTCGCCGAGTCTCGGCGGGTCGTGATTACAAGCAGCCAACAACCATCCGGGGAACCTGCATAGAACTCATCTTCAGCAACTCTAGGGTTCATCGACTACAACAGCCCTTGACTTAACCTTTCACTGACCATAAGGCGGTCATAATCATAGTGGAACGCAAACCACAGGTCGACGTTACCTACGTTGAACATGATGATGATAATGCCTAAATAAAGAGAAACTCATACCACGTACAACGTCTCTCTCTTTCTCTTTAATGCCTCTCCACTCTAACACCCCCCCCCCTCAAATAAAATTACACCATTTTCCCGTAGGAAAACCCTGAGTAGTATGCGAAGCAGCCATGGGGTCAACGCAATTTCCCGTTTCGTAGTTCCAGTAAGTGAAAAGTTTGGTAGTTACCATAGAAACCAAAGGGTAAATATAACGGTAGCTACGTACCTCAACCTAACGGAAACGACAACCTGAAAACTAATGGGCACTTGAATCTACCCCATGGCTGCTTCGCATACTACACAGGGTTCCCCTGCGGGAATATGGTGTAATTTGTTTTTCTCCGCAGTCGCTACATGCCCCTCTGGGGAGTTTGGGCAGACATCCGCCCGGTGTACGATCTTCCTGTACACGCGGCATACAAGAGTGGATCTTCTGGAGGGGTAACACGTTTGAAAATAAGGATAGTTGAATATTAGCCCTGTAACCATACTAAAACAAGTTAGAATATTAGCCTTGTAACCAGACTAAATACGATACATAGTAATCTGCAGTGTTAACTTTACCATGTGTGTATATGTAACTATCTAAGACTGTAGCACTGCTGAAGCTACTGTTCGCGTTTGTCGACAACTCAACTTTCTACTCTGTTTATGTTGTACCCTGCGTGGTACAAAATGTTACAACTTGTATGTAGGCTAGCGGCAGCTACTTCTGGATTGTTGTTTTTGTGTGTGCTTCCCTTTTCTAATTTGTATTTGTTACCCGATGCATAGTTCCATCGAAGCATGTTATGTATCTGCTTCGATGGACAAATAAACCTCTTCACAAAGCATCGGACGTAGGCACCTCAGTAGCAGATGTGGTGGGCAGAGTTTTGCCATCGAACGTGATCACTGCTGAAGCGGAGTGTCGGAGCATTCTCGCTTGTTTGACGTTGTATCCGTCCGCCCGTATCTGGTCTCGGAGCTATTCCTCTGTGGTCCCTTGTGGAATCTGGTGAATAACTGCCTCAATTCAGTTGTCTGGAGCCGCCAAATAAGCGGTTACTTCACACATTTGCCCATTGGTGTCGACAGCTCGTAGGTCTTTCAGGTACAAGGCCGCTTGAGCGTGTGGTGTGCTTAAAATGCCGATGTTTTGGTTTGGCTCGATGATGACTGTCCAGGCACTTGGAATTTCTTTCGGTACTTGCACCGGTTTGCTGAGCGCCCTCGCTAGTGCTACCGTTCCGATGGCATTTAGTTGTAGGCCGTTGCGTGGTCGTATGATGACTTTGTGTTCGTCTCGCGGTAGCGGTGGCTGCCGGCTAGACCTCATAACGGCTACCGCGTTGAACGTGTTGAGCTTGCATACCGGGATGTATTTCCCATTCACAACGGTGTGCCATTGGTATAACGGGTTCTTTAGGGCTTCCGGAGGCGTTGTGGTTTCGTCGGGAGGTTTGCTTGGGTCCATTTCTCCGTCCCCGGAATCTAGTGGTTGCGACATCCTCGCTTGGTTCCCCGGTTGTGGCTAGGCCTTATCTTAGGGCTAGCAGGGCCACCACCGTTGTGAGTTTTCGGTGCTCGCGGAATTCCAAAAAAAAAGAAGTGGCTCACCGAGCTTAATCTGGTGTCAGCAGGTTCCGTAGGTAGAGTTCTCTTTTTTGGCGCGGATTCTTCGCGGCTGTTGACTGAAATTCGTTGCTTTGGTGGTCTGAAGCAGAGCCGACGCGGAGCGCCCTCGCCCTCCTTGGCCCCCTGGTGGTCGGTCTTCATGACGTTGGATGTGTGAGGAACAGCCAAGCCCCTCCTTCCCGCGATAAACGTATGGACGCTCTCTTTTCAAAGGAAGAGTAAAGGATGACCTCCATGCAGGGAAATGTCGGCGAAAATGCGGCGAACGACGCCCGTCGGCAGCCCCTGCGCCGCCGGCGTCATGAAAACGGCTGTTCGCCGGCAATCTGCGCAGGCTAGATATCAGACGCGCCGCCATAGGCGCGGCGCTGAACGGAACCGGAAGCGTCGAACTGTTTTTTGAAGCTGCAGCCAATCACAGCTTTCTACTTGCTGCCTGCGCAGAGCACCTGCGCACTCTGGAGCCAAAAAGCAGACTCTCCTTTCACGCATTTTTCCGTGTACGGCTTTTTTCTCGTGAACACCGCGTGCAGAAAACTCCAGAAAAGTGCCATAGTATCGCAGTGGGTAAAAGTGTAGCCGAAACGGAAGAACGGATGTTCATTGAAGCGAAGCTCAGCACACAATACTTAAAAGTAGCTTCAAAGCTAGCAAGCACACGAACAGCACAAACAGTTTTCCCTCATTGTTGTCATTTGGTAATATTTTATGCGCGCGCTATGAAACCAATTTCTAAAAAACACCCCCCTCACAATAAACAAATACATAA